>NC_135804.1:2959662-3259662 GCF_964213995.1 Mustelus asterias | reverse complement strand
CAGTAATTGGGCAGGACGGTGGCACAGTGATTAGCACTGCTGCCTCACAGTGCCAGGGTCCGGGGTTCAATTCTGGCCTCAGGTCACTGTGTGGAGTTTGCACGTTCTCCCCATGTCTGCGTGGGTTTCCTCCGGGTGCTCCGGTTTCCTCCCACAGTCCAAAGATGTGCTGGTTAGGTTGATTGGCCATGCTGAATTGGGGGATTTGCAGGGTAAATATGAGGGGTCGTGGGAATAGGGCCTGGGTGGGATTATGGTCGGCGCAGACTTGATGGGCCGAATGACCTCCTTCTGCACTATAGGGATTCTATGATTAACTCTGTTTCTCTCTCCACAGACACTGCCAGACCTGCTGAGTTTTTCCAGCATTTTCTGTTTTTATTTCCGATTTCCAGTGTCCGCAGTATTTTGCTTTGCCGTTAACTCTTTCCTCTCTCTATTCATGTCTCCTTCTGGTAACAAAAAGCAAAGTCCTGCAAATGCTAAAGCTCTGAAATATAAATAGAAATGTTTGGAAATACCGAACAGGCCAATTAGCATCCATAGAGAGGGAAGAAGAATGAATCTTTTAGGTTGATGATTGTCCATCTGATCTGGAAGAAGCCAGCACGTTCGCAATCTCCCAATAATGATCCTGTTTTGATAAACTTTTTCTGCAGGAAATGTCTCTGAAGAGGAGGTGGCTCTGAGCAGGACAGTGATGGCTTACTGGGCGAACTTTGCTAAGAAAGGGTAAGTTAAAGTAAAGTTTATTTATTAATGTCACAAGTAAGACTTACATTAACATTGCAATGAAGTTATTGTGAAATTCCCCTAGTTGCCACTTTTCGGGTCAATGCACAAAGCAGCCAGAGGAAACTCACGTAGACATAGGGAGAATGTGCAAACTCCACACAGACAGTGACCCAAGCCGGGAATCGAATCCGGGTCCCTAGCACTGTGAGGCAGCTGTGCTAACCCACTGTGCCGCCCTTGTAGTTTTTACCTCAGGAACAAATGAACAGATTTGGCCTCTTTTCTCTAGAAAAGAGAAGGCTGAGGCGTGGATAGGGGCAGGTGTTTCCACTTGTTCAGTACATACCACGGTGAATAGGAGGCCGTGTGGCAGAGTGGTAGTGCCCCGACCATTGACCAGAAGCTGCAGATTTGAGTCCAACGCTAGGAATTGTTAACCACGGAAGGGGAATTCAACACAGTTCAACAGGTTGATAATCAACTCAGAAACTTCCAACACTTCCACCCACGGAAATGAAGTTGACTCTTAGATGCCCCTTTGAAATGGCCGAACAAGCCACTTGATTCAAGGGCAATTATGGATGGAGAACAAATGCTGACCTTGCCAGTGATGCCCACACCCCATGACACAATAAATAAAAGTAAAATAGATGTAGGGAAACTGTTTCCTTTGGAGGAAGTCTTGGAAAAGCATCAAATAGACAACATGAGGGGAGGGAGTAGTTAGGATCTGGAATGGACAGGCTGAGAGTGTGATGGGGTAGATTGAATCCTGATTTTCTAAAGGGAATGGGATAAGCACAAATTGGGAAACAGAATTGTAGATGGAAAGACAGAGAAATGAAACTAGTGGAGTGGTCTTTCAGAGAGATGGCATGGGTTTTGAAGGGCCGATTGGCCTCCCTCTGTGCTGGAATCAGCCCATGATTCGACAATGCTGAATCCCATTCCTTTAGACTAACCAGTCTAGACGGGTTCATGGATGAGAGGGGTGTGGAGGGATATGGTCCAAGTGCAGGTCAGTGGGACTGGGCAAAAAATGGTTCGGCACAGACAAGAAAGGTCAAAAGGCCTGTTTCTGAGCTGTAATTTTCTATGGTTCTATGGTTCTATAACTGATTTTGGGTTTGTTATTTCACCAGCCTTCAAGAATAAATGTGGAACAGATTCACACAAACACCCTAAGTTTCCAAAATTTTGGATTGGGATCACAGCTGCTGTCCAAACAGCTCTCTGCTAAACAATTAGTTCATAAAAAAATGTCAGTTCTGATGTTTGCATCCGAAACATTAAGAGCGGGATTTTCCGGCCGCGCTCACCCCAAATCCGGAAAATCCCACCCAAGGTCAATGGACCTTTGCATGGTCCGTGTCCCGCCCGCTCCGATTCCCCTGGCAGGCTGGACGGGAAAATTCCACCCCAACTCTTTCTCACTCCACAGATGCTGCCTGACCTGCTGAGTATTCCCAGCACTTTCCGTTTTTATTTCGGATTTTGGGCATTCGCAGTTTTTTCCTTTTGTAAACGTTTATTTAACTTGCATCACCATTAGCAGAATTAAATAAGATAGTCACTAATAAATCTTTGCCCAGAGAGTGGTGAGAATGTAGAACACAGTCCCACAGGAAGGTGAATTGTGAAGATACTTCAAATGGGGAAGCGGGATAAACACACGAGGGAGAAAGGGACAGAAGGGTATGTTGATGGGGTGAGATGAAATAGTCTGGGAGGAAGTTAGTATGAAGCATAATCCACAGCAAGTCCTGTTTCTCGACATACTGGGAGAGGGGGCTTGACCCTGACACTCACTTTCCCGTGACGATTAAGATCCAGGGCAAGAACACAGGGTGATACATTTTTTACTCCTTACCCACTCCCTGCTTCTTCCTTTTCTTAAAGTTTATTTATTAGTCAAGTAAGGCTTACATTAACACTGCAATGAAGTTACTGTGAGATTCACCTAGTCGCCACACTCTGGCACTTGTTCGGGTCAATGCACCTAACCAGCGCGTCTTTCAGAATGTGGGAGGAAACCAGAGCACCCGGAGGAAACCCACGCAGACACGGGAAGAACGTGCAAACTCCACACAGACAATGACCCAAGCCGGGAATCGAACCCAGTCCCTGGTGCTGTGAGGCAGCAGTGCTAACCACTGTGCCACCGTGCCGCCCTTCCTTAACCCTCCTTCCTTTTCCATCCCTATCTACCCATCCTCACACCAAAAACCCAGGAGCACCAAGCGTAAAGCCCGCACTGCGTCCCTCATTAAAGCCAACAACCTCAGTGCAGACCAGTGAGTAAAGTGTGATTTTAAATTCTGGGCCTGGGTGGGATGCTCTTCTGAGTGTCAGTGCAGACCTGATGGGCTAAATGGTGTCTTATTTAAATGGGAAGCAGATTCAAAGTGCATCAGTGCAGAGGGATCTGGGGTCCTTGTGCATGAATCACAGAAAGTGGGTATGCAGGTGCAGCATATAATAAGAAAGGCAAATAGAATCTTTCCTTTTATTGCAAAAGGACTGGATTTTAAAAGTAGAGAAGTTGTTGTTGCAATTGTTCAGGGTGTTGGTGAGACCACATCTGGAGTATTGTGTCCAGTTTTAATCTCCTTATTTGAGGAGGGATGTGGTGGCATTGGAGGCAGTTCAGAGGAAGTTCACCAGATTGATTCCAGGGATGGGGTTCAAAGGGATGAGTCCAAAGATGTGCGGGTTAGGTTGATTGGCCAGGTTAAAAATTGCCCCTTAGAGTCCTGAGATGCGTAGGTTAGAGGGATTAGCAGGTAAATATGTGGGGGTAGGGCCTGGGTGGGATTGTGGTCGGTGCAGACTCGCTGGGCCGAATGGCCTCCTTCTGCACTGTAGGGTTTCTTTCTTTCTAAGGATGAAAGGGCTGTCGCATGAAGAGCGGTTGAATAGCTTGGGCTTGTACTCGCTGGAGTCAGAGAGGTTTACAGCATGGAAACAGGCCCTTTGGCCCAACTTGTCCATGCCGTCTTTTTTTTTTTAACGACTGAACTAGTCCCAATTGCCCGCATTTGGCCCATATCCCTCGATAGCCATCCTACTCATGTAACTGTCTAAATGCTTTTTAAAAGACAAAATTGTACCCGCCTCTACTACTGCCTCTGGCAGCTTGTTCCAGACACTCACCACCCTCTGTGTGAAAAAATTGCCCCCCTGGACCCTTTCGTATCTCTCCCCTCTCACCTTAAACCTATGCCCTTTAGTTTTAGGCTCCCTTTGTGAAAAGATATTGACTATCTAACTGATCTATGCCCCATCTAGCTCATCTATGGAGTTCGGAAAAATGAGGGGAGATCTGACTGAAGTATATAAAATGCTACAGGGGTTGATAAGGTGGACGTTGAACAGATGTCCCCCCTTGTGGGACAGTCTAGAACAAGAAGCCATAGATATAGAACGGGATTCCCTGACGCACTTGCCTGAAACCAGAGATTCCATCCCGACTTCAATGGACCTGTACATGGTCCGCCCTCCCGCCCGCTAGAATTCCAGTGGCGGGCAGGATGGGAGAATTCCAGCCATAGAGTGAGAGGGGTTAGGTTCAAACCTGAGATAAGGAGAAATTACTTGTCAGAGGATTGTGAATCTGTGGAACTCACTGCCCCAGAGTGCAGTGGAGGCAGAATCAACCACAGATTCAAGAAAGAGATGGATATGTTTCTGATGAAAAGTGGAATAAAGGGCAAGGGGGAGCAGGCAGGAAAATGGAGTGGAGACCAGGATAAGATCAACCATGATCATGGTAAGTGACGGAGCGGGCTCAAAGGGCTGAATTGCCCACTCCCGCTCCTAATTCCTATGTTTCGGCACTATAGGAATTCTATGGTTCTATGATTCCAAATCTGGGATCTTTCTGCTCCATGTGATCCATGACAACATGAATGTTGTGTCTTCACTGACTGAGGTATCAAAAGCATGGGGGATGGGGGTTGAGGGTTTGTGGGGGTAGGGGAGGAGTCTGGACCAAGCTGATAGTTTTATTTTGTGTCCCTTGCAGGAACCCTAACAGGGAAGGGCTGGTATTCTGGCCAGTTTATGATCAAAATGAAGGGTACATGCAGCTGAGGCTGAAGCCACAAGCTGAGTGGAAGCTGAAGGAACACAGGATGAAATTCTTCACCAAACTCTTCCAACAGGAAGGTAGAGAGAAGAATGAGCAAAATGGGAAAGGTGACGAACGGCAGCGATTGGAGCTCTAAGCCCTCGGAAATTCAGCGACTAAAACACTCTGCTTTAACAAATTCTGATCCTGTGTGAAAATTACTGGGCGGTGATTCATTTTCAATTTTAATTTTTCTGTCCATTTCTGCCTCCAATATTCCTTTTGTTTTCCCAACTGTTTTTAAGTCTTCTCCACATCTGACTGTGCAAATCTGGGTTTGGATGGAGTTAGGGGGGGGCATTGTGGGGGGAGGTTGATGGGGGTGTCCTATCAGACAGATCGTGGTGGAAACCAGGGTGACCAGGCCCCTTTAATCACAGGAGTGACCCAATGTCAACCTCGCGGCGGTGGGGAGGATGGAAGGGGCTGATCCGGGATTCCTGACAACGGGGTGTCAATTAGACTCATCAACAAACCAGTTCATACCCAGTGTCCCTGAGCCCAGCACATTTCACATTGAACAGGGGCCGCACGGTGTCCCCAAACCTCCTGAAGGCTGCCCAGAAATCCCGGCCTAATAGGAGCCTCTGATTGGCCAATTGCTGGGCAGGATTTCTGCTACCAGGACCCTGAATCGTGGGGAAGGCCCAAAGGTGGTCATGTAAGTGCCTGAAGAGCACTTAATACTCTCAGGCCACCCCCTTGGATCTGACGGGGTTTCCTTGCTGATTCCCTGAGCAATCAGTGAGATGCCTTTGATGGGCTGAATTTTACAACCCCCCCAGTAGCGGGTCTAAAGGTGGTGGAGGCACATTTGGCTTTCCCGCAACCAAACCTCCCCAAACCATTGGATATTATAAGGGGGGATGAGGTGGGTTGCCCATCGATCCTTGGGCCAATTGAGGCCCTTAATAGCTGCGTGGACTGGTCTCAGATAAGTAGTAGGGTGAGGGCCCCATAGACCCAATGCATGGACCCCTCCAGTTCATCCCCTCACCATGTATCCCTCCCATCTGGCCCCTTGAATTCAGCCCCTCACCCCCTTGCCCCTCTTTAGTCAGGCTGGGCAGGGTCAGCCACAGAATCAGAAGAGTCAATGTGACACACACAAAGGCCATTCAGCCCATTGAATCTGTTCCAGATGTGTCTAGATTATCAGCCTCGTACCAGCAGTCGCCTAGTTGTTTACAATTCTGGGAATTAAACAGTTGCCCCCAGTGGAAATGATCTTGAACTGTCAGATTGTTCACTTGTCTCCTTTCAGGTGGGAAACCTGTCGCACTTACTGAGCCTATTGAAATGTGACCAATAATCTCCCCATTATGTACTCGCTCTCAATTACTCCCAACAACTTTGCGTCCCAGCGTTTGATTTTCCAGCATTGAGGAATGCCTTATCCTGCAGGTCAGAAACGCACCGCACCTTCTCCAGCCATCCTGCTAACAACACGCTTGTTTCAGTAATGCTTCTCAAATCAACTCTCTCAATAACTTTAGGAGATTTGTTCAGTAAATATTGTGCGTGTTCGGAAGAGGCCAAGTCAGCGGTGGGAGTGTAAAGGATTCTGTCAAATGTACAATTAGAAGGACACAATTGAGTTAGTTGCAGGTGACGTTTAATCAGAGGGAGTTTCAACGCTGGCCTTTACCTCTGAATGTTGTTAGTCCAGAATGGATTTAATGCTGGACCGGTAGTGCAAGGAACAATGATTAAAGTGAACCAGACATAGTAGAATGTTCTGTCTAGACACTGAAAACTCATCGATACTGTGATCATTGAGGGTCTTGCTTTGTGATTGGAGGGTTTACTCTGTGCATGATTGTAGAGACTAACATTGTCCAACTAATTAAAGTAATTTCTGTGTTTAAAAATAATAAACACATAAAACAAAAGACTTGCATTTCTATAGCACCTTTCAGGATGTCTAAGAGTGCCTTGTGCTGTAATACAGGTGCTGTTTGCTGCCACCATATGCTGCATTATGGTTATTTTAGATGTCTCTCACTGATGCGGTCCAGAGATCTTTATGTTTAAACATGAACCGTTTACTGCTTGTCTTTAACTATTTCTGGACCCAAGGTATGGTCATGCCCGGTGCTGCTCCAGGCAGGCATGCTGCTTACTTAGAGTTCTGTTTCTAGATTGTTTTCTGAGTGTCTATTACCATGTCACTTTTTGCATCATACGGTGGGCGGTGCCACATTCCAATTGCACATTAACCTTTGCTCTGCAGAGTGCCTTTACATTACATAATGCGACAACCTCCTTCTCTAAAGAAAACACTCCTTCCTAACAGAGTAACGCAGAGTAATTTATTACTTCCTTTTCAACTCAAATATTTGAATTCATAAATTCAGAAGGGGCGGGATTTCGCAGCCTTGCTCGAGCGAGACCTGAAATTCCCGCCCAAGGTCAGCGAACGTTTCTATTGTCCGCCTTCGCCCGCTCCGATTCCATGGCGGGCGGGCGGGGCGGTACAATTCCGGCGACGGTCTTGAGGCTTGACATATCTCGACCTAACACACTTGGAGGAACGGCAGTCGTACTCTGTGTTTCCGGCACTTTGCTATCACCATTTCTTTCACTTTTCTTGCTCCTCTATTAACAACTTGTCTGCTTTTTTTAGACATTGTAGAGTTGTCCCGTTCCCCTGGAGGAGATTGGGGACTACAGTGGTCTCAAACTTTCCTTTCCCATGATCTCTGCCACGTTCCCGCTGGATGTTTACATTTCAAAAATGGAACCTTCATTTCTGCTTGTTCCACAATCTCAGCCAAATACTTTCTGCTGCTTCATTTTCAAAAACATTTTGCCATCTTGTGAATCTTTCATTCTTCTTCTGGTGCTTGCTGCTTCAGTGTCGGATTTGCATTTTCTGATCTCATTTCTGTCCCTTCTCTCTCTGTCTGCACAGTAAGAAGTCTCACAACACCAGGTTAAAGTCCAATAGATTTGTTTGGAATCACGAGCTTTCGGAATGCTGCTCCTTCAACAGGTGAGTGATGAGGTAGGTTTGTGAATCTACCTCTCCACTCACCTGAGGAAGGAGCAGTGCTCCTTCGGTGGCTAATATATTCCTAGAGTATATATGAGATGTGTTTTTAGACTGCGGGCTTAATATTACAAAAAAAAGTGTGGGAGAACTTAATGGGGCTGAAAGTCAGTACATCCTCAGAGCCTGATCATCTACATCCCAGCGTACTAAAGGAAGTGGCCATGGAAATAGTGGATATGTTTTCATCTTCCAAAATTCTGTAGACTCTGGAACAGTCCCGGCAGATTGGAGGGGGAGGGGACAGATATAATCCCGCTATTTAACAGATTTTCAGAAAGTTTTTGATAAAGTCCCACATAAGGGGTGAGTGTGCAAAATTAAAGCACGTGGGATTGTGGGTAATATATTGGCATGGATTGAGACTTGGTGAGCAGACAGAAACAGAGAGTAGGAATAAATGTTTTTTTTGGAGCGGCAGGCAGTGGCTAGTGGGGGTTCCACAGGATCAGATCTTGGGCTCCAGCTGTTCACTATATACATCAATGGTTTGGAACAGGAAACGAAATGTAATATTTCCAAATTTGCTGATGCCACAAAACTTGGTGGGAATGTGAGTGGGTGAAGCAGGTGTTAAAAGGCTTCAAGGTGATTGAGACAAGTCGAGCGAGTGGACAAATACGCAGCAGATGCAGAATAACGTGGATAAATGTGAAGTTATCCACTTCGGAAACAGAAACAGAATGGCAGAATATTATTTAAATGGTGATAGATTGGGAAATGTTGATGTACAAAGGGACCTGGGTGCTCTTGTATGCCAGTCACTGAAAGCAAACGTGCAGGTACAACAAATAGTTAGGAAGGCAAATGGTAATTTGGCCTTCATTTTTTTATTCATTCAAAAGATGTGGGCATCGCTGGCTAAGCCAACATTTATTTACTAGCCCGAATTGCCCTTGTACTGAGGCCATTTCGGAGGACATTTAAGAGTCAACCACATTGCCGTGGGTTGAGAGTCACATGTAGGCCTGGCCAGGTAAGGACTGCAGATTTTCTTCTAGTGAATCAGATGGGTTTTTACGGCAATCGACAATGGTTTCATGGTCATCATTAGACTTTTAATTCCAGATTTTTTTATTGAATTTAAATTTCACCATCTGCCGTGGTGGGATTTGAACCCGGGTCCCCAGAGCATTACCCTGGGTCTCTGGATTACTAGTCCAGTGACAATACCACTGTACCACCGTCTTCCCAAAAGGGCTTCAGTAGTGATGTAAGGATGCCTTACTGCAACTGTAGTTTTGTGTGTAATTTTGGTTTCCTTATCTAAGAAAGGATATCTTTGCCATAGAGGGAGTGCAGTGACTATTCATCAGACTGATTCCTGCGGATTGGATTGACTGGGTCTGTATTCACTGGAATTTGGAAGAATGAGAGGTGATCTCATTGAAACGTACAAAATTCTGACAGGGCTGGACAGACTGGATGCAGAGATGTTGTTCCTCTGGCTGGGGGAGAGTCTAGAACAAGGGCTCACAGTCTCAGGGTACAGGGTACCACTTAGGACTGAGACGTGGAGAAACCTCTTCACTCAGAGGGTGGTGAATGTATGGAATTCTCTGCTCTAGAAGACTGTGGAGGCCAAATTACTGAATATACTTAAGAAAAGAAACAGACAGATTTCTAGACATTGAAGGCTTCAAGGGATATGCGGCAATATGGCGTTGAGATAGATAAATAGCCTTGCTCATATTGAATGGCAGGGCAGGTGTCAAGGGCTGAATGGCCTGCTCCTGCTCCTATTTTCTATGTTTCTATGTGGTTGGAAGCCAATCATCTCAGCTCCAAGACATCACTGCAGGAGTCCCTCAGGGTAGTGTCCTAGACCCAACCATCTTCAGCTGCTTCATCAATGATCTTCCTTTCATCATAAGCCCAGAGGTGGGGATGTTCGCCGATGACTGCACAATGTTCAGCACCATTCACGACTCCTCAGATACTGAAGCAGCCCAAATGCAGCAAGACCTGGACAATATCTAGGCATGAAAAGTAACAATTGCACCACACAAGTGCCAGACAATGACCACCTCCAACAAGAGATGATCTAACCATTGGATCTTGACATTCAATGGCATTGCCATCGCTGAATTCCCCACTACCAACATCCTGGGGTGTACCATTGATCAGAAACTGAATTGGACTAGCCGTATAAATACTGTGGCTGCAAGAACAGGTCAAAGGCTGGGAATCCTGTGGTGAGCAACTCACCTCCTGACTCCTCAAACCTGTCCACCATCTACCAGGCACAAGTCAGGAGTGTGATGGAATACTCCCCACTTTCCTGGATGGGTGCAATTCCAACACTCAAGAAACCTGACACCATCCGGAACAAAGCAGCCTGCTTGATTTCTATCCCAGCCTAGGTCAACGGACCTTTAAGTAGTCCATCCAAGTTTCTGTCCCGCCGTGACGCTTTCCATGGCTGATGGGACTATAAAACCTATCACTGATGATAATTATTGATTAATTAATTAAAGTATAATCACAGCTAGTTTTATATCACTGTTTGCAAAGTAAGATTCAATTCAAGCTGACTTAAAAAAACAAAAGTGAGGCAAGAATAAAACTCCAAGAATCAATGATAGTGACTGTGGCAGAGCAACCTTTCAGTAGAACGTTCTTGGATACAGAAAGGAATTAATGGGAATAAGGATTTGACCTGTGTCAGTGTAGACTTTGAGATTTGGTATCTGTTACGATCCACAAAGAGTATAAACTGAAACATAACCCACACCATGAAATTAATCCAACCCCTCCCCTATCAAACATCCTGAGTTGGGTAAGAATGGAGATTCCAGCGAAGAACACAATACCTCTTCAGTTTTTTTCAATTTATTTATTAGTGTCACAAGTTGGCTTACATTAACACTGCAATGAAGTTACTGTGAAAATCCCCTAGTCGCCACACAGTTTGGGTTCATGGAGAGAGAATTTAGCATGACCAACGCATCTAACCAGCACGTCTTTCAGACTGTGGGAGGAAACTGGAGCACCCGGAGGAAACCCACGCAGACACGGGGAGAATGTGCAGACTCCGCACAGACAGTGACGCAAACCGAGAAACGAACCCGGGTCCCTGGCGCTGTGAGGCAGCAGTGCTAGGCGCTGTGAGGCAGCAGTGCTAACCACTGTGCCACCGTGTCGTCCCCAGATGCTCAGGATGGAGGAATATTCCGGCAATTTGCTTGATTATCTTTGGGAATACTTAGGTTCTGGAGCGGGATAGAGTTCAGAAAGTGCACTGTGACAGGAGATTAAAGTGTAAAGTCAGTGAAAGAATTGCTTTCATTTATTGTGGGAGGCGATGATTTTTAATATTCTTTCATGGGATGTGAGTTTAACTAATCATGGGATTACCCAACCCTAATTGCCCTTTTGGAGCTGGTGGTGAGCTGCCTCTTTGAATCGCTGCAGTCCATATAGTGTAGGTGCACCCACAGTGCTGTTAGGGAGGGAGTTCCAGCAATTAGATCAAAATTGATTATAAGAGTTTAACATCTCAACCTCGTGTTATAATGAATGTTGATGGGGGACAGCGTAGAGGGAGCTTTACTCTGTATCTAACCCCGTGCTGTACCTGTCCTGGCAGTGTTTGATGGGGACAGTGTAGAGGGAGCTTTACTCTGTATCTAACCCCGTGCTGTACCTGTCCTGGGAGTGTTTGATGGGGACAGTGTAGAGGGAGCTTTACTCTGTATCTAACCCCGTGCTGTACCTGTCCTGGGAGTGTTTGATGGGGACAGTGTAGACGGAGCTTTACTCTGTATCTAACCCCATGTGTACCTGTCCTGGGAGTGTTTGATGGGGACAGTGTAGACGGAGCTTTACTCTGTATCTAACCCCATGTGTACCTGTCCTGGGAGTGTTTGATGGGGATAGTGTAGAGGGAGCTTTACTCTGTCTCTAATGCCGTGCTGTACCTGTCCTGGGAGTGTTTGATGGGGACAGTGTAGAGGGAGCTTTACTCTGTATCTAACCCCGTGCTGTACCTGTCCTGGGAGTGTTTGATGGGGACAGTGTGGAGGGAGCTTCACTCTGCATCTAACCCCGTGTTGTACCTGTCCTGGGAGTGTTTGATGGGGGACTGTGCAGAGGGATCTTTACTCTGTATCTAACGCCGTGCTGTACCTGTCCTGGGAGCGTTTGATGGGGGACAGTGCTGAGGGAGCTTTACTCTGTACCTAACCCCGTGCTGTACCTGTCCTGGGAGTGTTTGATGGGGGACAGTGCTGAGGGAGCTTCACTCTGCATCTAACCCCGTGCTGCACCTGTCCTGGGAGTGTTTGATGGGGACAGTGTAGAGGGAGCTTTACTCTGTATCTAACCCCGTGCTGTCCCTGTCCTGGGAGTGTTTGATGGGGACAGTGGAGAGGGAGCTTTACTCTGTATCTAACCCCGTGCTGTACCTGTCCTGGCAGTGTTTGATGGGGACAGTGTAGAGGGAGCTTTACTCTGTATCTAACCCCGTGCTGTACCTGTCGTGGGAGTGTTTGATGGGGACAGTGTAAAGGGAGCTTTACTCTGTATCTAACCCCGTGCTGTATCTCTAGAACATAGAACATAGAACAGTACAGCACAGAACAGGCCCTTCAGCCCACGATGTTGTGCCGAGCTTCATCTGAAACCAAGATCAAGCTATCCCACTCCCTATCGTCCTGGTGTGCTCCATGTGCCTATCCAATAACCGCTTAAATGGTCCTAAAGTGTCTGACTCCACTATCACTGCAGGCAGTCCATTCCACACCCCAACCACTCTCTGCGTAAAGAACCGACCTCTGATATCCTTCCTATATCTCCCACCATGAACCCTATAGTTATGCCCCCTTGTAATAGCTCCATCCACCCGAGGAAATAGTCTTTGAACGTTCACTCTATCTATCCCCTTCATCATTTTATAAACCTCTATTAAGTCTCCCCTCAGCCTTCTCCGCTCCAGAGAGAACAGCCCCAGCTCCCTCAACCTTTCCTCATAAGACCTACCCTCCAAACCAGGCAGCATCCTGGTAAATCTCCTCTGCACTCTTTCCAGCGCTTCCACATCCTTCTTATAGTGAGGTGACCAGAACTGCACACAATATTCCAAATGTGGTCTCACCAAGGTCCTGTACAGTTGCAGCATAAACCCACGGCTCTTAAACTCCAACCCTCTGTTAATAAAAGCTAACACACTATAGGCCTTCTTCACAGCTCTATCCACTTGAGTGGCAACCTTTAGAGATCTGTGGATATGGACCCCAAGATCTCTCTGTTCCTCCACAGTCTTCAGAACCCTACCTTTGACCCTGTAATCCACATTTAAATTAGTCCTACCAAAATGAATCACCTCACATTTATCAGGGTTAAACTCCATTTGCCATTTTTCAGCCCAGCTTTGCATCCTATCTATGTCTCTTTGCAGCCTACAACAGCCCTCCACCTCAGCCACTCCTCCAATCTTGGTGTCATCAGCAAATCTACTGATCCACCCTTCAGCCCCCTCCTCTAAGTCATTAATAAAAATCACAAAGAGCTGAGGACCAAGCACTGATCCCTATGGCACTCCGCTAGCAACCTGCCTCCAGTCCGAAAATTTTCCATCCACCACCACCCTCTGTCTTCGATCAGATAGCCAGTTACCTATCCAATCGGCCAACTTTCCCTCTATCCCACACCTCCTTACTTTCATCATAAGCCAACCATGGGGGACCTTATCAAACGCCTTACTAAAATCCATGTATATGACATCAACTGCCCTACCTTCATCAACACACTTAGTTACCTCCTCAAAAAATTCAATCAAATTTGTGAGGCACGACTTGCCCTTCACGAATCCGTGCTGACTATCCCGGATTAATCCGCATCTTTCTAAATGGTCATAAATCCCATCCCTAAGGACCTTTTCCATCAATTTACCAACCACCGAAGTAAGACTAACCGGTCTATAATTACCAGGGTCATTTCTATTCCCTTTCTTAAACAGAGGAACAACATTTGCCACTCTCCAGTCCTCTGGCACCATCCCCGTGGACAGTGAGGACCCAAAGATCAAAGCCAAAGGCTCTGCAATCTCATCCCTTGCCTCCCAAAGAATCCTAGCATATATTTCATCAGGCCCAGGGGACTTATCGACCTTCAGTTTATTCAAAACTGCCTGTACATCCTCCCTCCGAACAACTCCGAACTCTCCTGGGAGACTTTGATGGGGGACAGTGTAGAGGGAGCTTTACTCTGTATCTAACCCCGTGCTTTACCGGTCCTGGGAGTGTTTATGGGGAGTGTCGAGGGAGCTTTACTCTGTATCTAACCCCGTGCAGTAGCTGTCCTGGGAGTGTTTATGGGGAGTGTCGAGGGAGCTTTACTCTGTATCTAACCCCATGCTGTACCTGTCCTGGGAGTGTTTATGGGGAGTGTCGAGGGAGCTTTACTCTGTATCTAACCCCGTGCGGTACCTGTCCTGGGAGTGTTTATGGGGAGTGTCGAGGGAGCTTTACTCTGTATCTAACCCCATGCTGTACCTGTCCTGGGAGTGTTTATGGGGAGTGTCGAGGGAGCTTTACTCTGTATCTAACCCCGTGCAGTACCTGTCCTGGGAGTGTTTATGGGGAGTGTCGAGGGAGCTTTACTCTGTATCTAACCCCGTGCTGTACCTCTCCTGGGAGTGTTTGATGGGGACAGTGCAGAGGGAGCTTTACTCTGTATCTAACCCTGTGCTGTACCTGTCCTGGGATTGTTTGATGGGGACAGTGTAGAGGGAGTTTTACTCTGCATCTCACCCCATGTTGTACCTGTCCTGGGAGTGTTTGATGGGGGACAGTGCAGAGGGAGCTTTACTCTGTATCTAACCCCGTGCTGTACCTGTCCTGGGAGTGTTTGATGGGGACAGTGTAGAGGGAGTTTACTCTGTATCTAACCCTGTGCTGTACCTGTCCTGGGAGTGTTTGATGGGGACAGTGTAGAGTGAGTTTACTCTGTATCTAACCCCGTGCTGTCCCTGTCCTGGGAGTGTTTGATGGGGACAGTGTAGAGGGAGCTTTACTCTGTATCTAACCCTGTGCTGTACCTGTCCTGGGAGTGTTTGATGGGGACAGTGTAGAGTGAGTTTACTCTGTATCTAACTCCGTGCTGTACCTGTCCTGGGAGTGTTTATGGGGAGTGTCGAGGGAGCTTTACTCTGTATCTAACCCCGTGCTGTACCTGTCCTGGGAGTGTTTGATGGGGAGTGTAGAGGGAGTTTACTCTGTATCTAACCCCGTGCTGTCCCTGTCCTGGGAGTGTTCATGGGGAGTGTCGAGGGAGCTTTACTCTGTAAGTAAACTCTTGCTGCAGCCAGTGAAAGAGTTAAGTGGGTGAAGAAAGCAACATAGTTGACATGGGAGTGTAACTTGCAATGAGACTATACAATGAAATCAGTCAGTGATCATATTGCCTCACTCAGTTCCCACAGAGGCAGTTTAATGAGGCTGTGTACAAGGGACACATCTCAGCTCAGAGTCTCCAACTGAGTCTCAGGTTCCACAGACTCTGTCCACCACCAATTGAGGAATCATCCCCCACCTTAGAGAGATGGATTGGCTGGCTGTCCTGCTCGCTGTAAATGTTGCTGCTTTCGGGAAAATATCGGCAGTTTCAGGTGAGTATTAGAAAGGAGGAAATAAAGAAGAAAATGTGAGAAAGAAACGATAGAAAGAATGGCCAGCACGGTGGCACAGTGGTTAGCACCGCTGCCTCACAGCGCCAGGGACCCAGGTTCGAATCCCGGCTTGGGTCACTGTCTGTGTGGAGTTTGCACGTTCTCCCCATGTCTGCGTGGGTTTCCTCTGGGTGCTCCGGTTTCTTCCCACACTCTAAAGATGTCCGGGTTAGGTAGATAAGCCATGCTAAATTGCCCCTTAGTGTCAGGGGGACTAGCACCTGAAATAGGAGAGTTTTACAAAAAGAGTTTCAGAATTTAGAATCTAGTGTGGTACATTCTCTAAAGGTAAACTTGCAGGTTGAGTCCGTAATTAAGAAAGCAAATGTAATGTTGTCATTTATCTCAAGAGGCTTGGAATACAAAAGCAGGGATGTACTTCTGAGGCTTTATAAAGCACTGGTTAGATCCCATTTGGAGTACTGTGAGCAATTTTGGGCCCCACACCTCAGGAAGGACATACTGGCACTGGAGCGGGTCCAGCGGAGATTCACACGGATGATCCCAGGAATGGTAGGCCTGACATACGATGAACGTCTGAGGATCGTGGGATTATATTCATTGGAGTTTAGGAGGTTGAGGGGAGATCTAATAGAAACTTACAAGATAATGAACGGCTTAGATAGGATGGACGTAGGGAAGTTGTTTCCATTAGCAGGGGAGACTAGGACGCGGGGGCACAGCCTTAGAATAAAAGGGAGTCACTTTAGAACAGAGATGAGGAGAAATTTCTTCAGCCAGAGGGTGGTAGGTCTGTGGAATTCATTGCCACAGAGGGCTGTGGAGGCCGAGACGTTGAGCGTCTTCAAGACAGAAATGGATAAATTCTTGATTTCTCGAGGAATTAAGGGCTATGGGGAGAGAGCGGGTAAATGGAGTTGAAATCAACCATGATTGAATGGTGGAGTGGACTCGATGGGCCGAATGGCCTTACTTCCGCTCCTCTGTCTTATGGTCTTATGGTCTTATTACTGAGTCTCGAGACCGCACACTTATCCCAGCTCTCTCCATGCTTTACCAGGATGTTCATTCGCTGTCAAATTATTTCAAGTGTTTCACACTTTAAGATGTGGTGAAGGTTTTCTCCTTTCACTGAGAAAGGCTCAGCACATAATGTTCTTTTCCAACCTTTCCGGCCTTGTGATCCACCAGCTGCCACAAAAATGTCATATGCTGACTGCTTTCAGCCATTTTGAGAAATGTTAATGTCTCCTCAGATTCCACTGACCATGTTCCCAGTGGTGGCCAATTTAAACCAAATGCTAATCCCAGTGTTTGATTAACTTCAAGTTCAACGGATTATCGGGAATCTGGATCCGAGGGGATTCTCAGTCGTGTGTCTTTTATCAGTGGTGACTGCTCTGCTGTAAATCGTTAACTCTTTGCGTGTTTACACTGCTCTTCCTGTCAATATTGAAAGGCTCCACTTGTTTCTAAATCCAGTTTATTCTTGGAGCTAATAGATGCCCCACACAGAGTCTGGGCACTCACCACACTTCTCACTCCCACCCCCTCACCCTGCCACCTCCCCTCACCCCCAAACTCAAACAGACCTCAAGCACTACACCCACTCCCCCAAAACAGATACTGATACATAGAAACATAGAAGATAGGAGAAAGAGGAGGCCATTCGGCCCTCCGAGCCTGCTCCGCCATTCATTGTGATCATAGCTGATCGTCCAATTCAATAGCCTAATCCTGCTTTCTCCCCATAACCTTTGATCCCATTCACCCCAAGTGCTATATCCAGCCACCTCAATGTTTTGGCATTGACTACTTCCTGTGGGAATGAACTCCACAGACTCACCACTCTTTGGGTGAAGAAATGTCTCCTCTCCTCTGTTCTAACTGGCTTACCCCGAACCCTCAGACTGTGACCCCTGGTTCTGGACTCCCCCCACCATCGGGAACATCCTCCCTGCATCTACCCTGTCTAGTCCTGTTAGAATTTTATAAGTCTCTGTGAGATCCCCCCTCATTCGTCTGAACTCCAGTGAAAACAATCCTAACCTGGTCAATCTCTCCTCATACATCAGTCCCGCCATCCCCGGAATCAGCCTGGTAAACCTTCGCTGCACTCCCTAGAGAGGAAGAACATCCTTCCTCAGAAAAGGAGACCAAAACTGCACACAATACTCTCGGTGTGGCCTCACCAAGGCCCTGTGTAATTGCAACAACACATCCCTGCTCCTGTACTCGAAACCTCTCGCAATGAAGGTCAACATGCCATTTGCCTTCTTTACCGCCTGCTGCACCTGCATGCTTACCTTCAGTGACTGGTGCACAAGGACACCCAGGTCCCGCTGCACACTCCCCTCTCCCAATTTATAGCCAATCAGGTAGTAATCTGCCTTCTTGTTTTTGCTTCCAAAGTGAATAACCCACATTTATCCAAATTATACTGCATCTGCCATTGATTAGCCCACTCACCCAACCTGTCCAGATCATTGAAGGATCTCTGCATCCTCGTCACAGTTCACCCTTCCACCCAACCGGGTATCATCTGCAAACTTTGAGATGTTACATTTTGTTCCCTCATCCAAATCATTAATATATATTGTGAATAGCTGGGGTCCCAGCACTGATCCCTCTGGCACCCCACTAGTTACTGCCTGTCAATTTGAAAAGCACCCATTAATTCCTACTCTTTGTTTCCTCTCTGCCAACCAGTTTTCAATCCATCTCAATACACTTCCCCCAATCCCATGCACTTTAATCTTGCACGATAATCTCTTATGCGGGATTTTGTCAAATATTTTCTGAAAGTCCACATATATCAAATCGACTGGTTCCCCCTTGTCAACTCTACTAGTTACATCTTCAAAGAATTCCAACAGATTTGTCAAGCATGATTTCCCCTTCGTAAATCCATTTGGATACCTGTGGGACATCACCCTGCTTTCACCCTCCTCCTTCACCCCCCATTCACCCTCCTCCGTCACCCTGCACTCACCCTCCTCTGTCACCCTGCACTCACCCTCCTCCGTCACCCTCCATTCACCCTCCTCCATCACCCCCCATTCACCCTCCTCCGTCACCCTCCATTCACCCTCCTCCATCACCCCCCATTCACCCTCCTCCGTCACCCTGCACTCACCCTCCTCCGTCACCCTCCATTCACCCTCCTCCGTCACCCTCCATTCACCCTCCTCCGTCACCCTGCACTCACCCTCCTCCGTCACCCTGCATTCACCCTCCTCCGTCACCCTCCATTCACCCTCCTCCGTCACCCTCCATTCACCCTCCTCCGTCACCCTCCATTCACCCTCCTCCATCACCATGCATTCACCCTCCTCCGTCACCCTGCACTCACCCTCCTCCGTCACCCTGCACTCACCCTCCTCCGTCACCCTCCATTCACCCTCCTCCATCACCCACCTGTATGAAACCACTCTCCCTTGAAACTACCGCTTTCCTGTATTTTAGTCCATTTCATATTCATTGCGATGTTCCAGTCCAGATTCTTGAAGTTTTAGAACTCGGATTATCCATGCAGTTCTTTGACAAAACCTTTCTGGAATTCTCTTCCATTACAGTATAGTCTCCTTCCAAACCCCCATTCTTTCTGTAACAATTTCCAGAAATAGACCAAAATCCTGATAACTAAATCTGTGCCCTTTCATAAATAACCATCTGACAGGAGTCCTAGACCCAACCATCTTCAGCTGCTTCATCAATGACCTTTTCTCCATCATAAGCTCAGCAGTGGGGATGTTCGCCGATGATTGCACAGTGTTCAGCGCCATTCGCAACTCCTCAGATACTGAAGAAGTCCATGTTCAAATGTAGCAAGATCTGGACAATATCCAGGCTTGGGCTGACGAATGGAAAGTAACATTCGCATGACAGAAGTGCCAGGCAATGATCATAGAATCACTACAGTGCTGAAGGAGGCCTTTCAGTCCATTGAGTCTGCACCAACTCTGACAGAACATCTTACCCTGGCCCAACGCCTCTCTCCCTGTCTTAGCCAACTCCCTTTGACATTCAATGGCATTACCATCGCTGAATCCCCCACTATCAACATCCTGGCATTACCATTGAGCAGAAACTGAACTGGACTAGCCATATAAATACTGTGGCTACAAACCTGGGAATCCTGTGATGAGTAACCCACCTCCTGACTCCTGAAAGCCTCTTCACCATCTATAAGGCACAAGTCAGGAGTGTGATGGAAAACCCTCCACTTGGCTGGATGAGTGCAGCTCCAACAACACTCAAGAAGTTCAACACCATCCAGGATTGGCACCCCTTCCACAAACAGTCACTTCCTCCACCACTGACTCACAGTGGCGGCCATGTGTACCACCTACAAGATGCGCTGCAGCAACTCATCAAGACTCCTTCAATAATAGCTTCCAACGTGACCTCTACCACCTATAAGGACAAAGGCAGTAGACACATGGGAACATCACCACCTGCAAGGTCAAGGGCAATTAATGAAGGGCAATTAATCCCAATAAGTAATATATAAACAAAATTCAGATCGAAAAACGAGTCCTTTATGGTAAATAGTGAGGTTTGTCAAAACCCAACCTGTAACAGCAGTGGAATCCAGATTAGCCTTTTAAAGGGATCAGATAAATAGCTAAAGATGAATATTGAAAGTGCTGTTATGAAAAATTCTTTGAATGGGATTGATTTTCTTGCTCTTTCAATGGGGACGGTGCAAGGATGATGGATCGAAGACTTAGTGCCATGCAGTAAGATTCTATGATTCTTTTGTGGGCGTCACTGGCTAGACCAGCATTTATTGCCCATCCCTAATTGCACTTGAGAAGGTGGTGGTGAGCTGCCTTCTTGAACTGCTGTAGTCCCTGAAGTGTAGGTACACCCACAGTGCTGTTAGGGAGGGAGTTCCAAGATTTTGACCCAGCGACAGTACAGGAATGGCCGATTTCCAAGTCAGGATGGTGAGTGTCTTGGAGGTGAACCTCCAGGTGGTGGTATTCCCAGTTATCTGCTCCCCTTGTCCTTCTAGATGGTAGTGGTTGTGAGTTTGGAAGGTGCTGCCTAAGGATCCTTGGTGAGTTTCTGCAGTGCATCTTGTCGATAGTACACACCTCTGCTGCTGTGCGTTGGTGGTGGAGGAAGTGAGTGTTTGTGGAACGGGTAGCAATCAAGCAGGCTGCTTTGTCCTGGATGATGTTGAGCGTCTTGAGTGTTGTTGGAGCCGCAACCACCCAGACAAACGGGAGACGAACAAACCTTTAAATTCATCAGAAAGGAAGTGAAACAGGATGTTTAAAAGCGAGAGAGAGGCTGGAATTCTCCCTGCCACCACTGGCAGCAAGAATGGAGAATTTGGCACTCAGCCAAATCTCCATTCACAGCAGCGGAACTGGAGAATCCCAGCGCAGGCGAGGTCGGAGAATCCCAGCCGTGGGCGAGGTCGGAGAATCCCAGCAGGGGGCGAAGTCGGAATATTCAGGATGCATAGGTTAGAGGGATTAGTGGGGTAAATATGTGGGGTTATGGAAATAGGGCCTAGGTGGGATTGTGGTCGGTGCAGACTCGATGGGCCGAATGGCCTCCTTCGACGCTGTAGGGTTTCTATGATTCTGGCCAGAGTGTGAAAGAGAATGAGACCAATGAAACTTCCTCTTGTTTAAAATTCACATCCTTGTTTCCAAATCTCTCCATGGCCTCACCCGTCCCTATCTCTGTAATCTCCAGCTCCACAACCCTGCAAGGTCTCTGTGATCCTCCAGTTCTGGCCTTTTCTGTACCCCTGACTATGACTGGTTACTGAACCTTCAGCAGCCTGGGCTCTGAGTTTCCTTAAACCTCGCTGCCTCTCTCTTCTCCTGTGAGACTCTCCTCAAAACTTCCCTTTTTGACCCAGGTGTTTTGTCATGGGATACAGTATGTGGCTCAGTGTCAAATACCTGTTTGGTAACACTCACTGCTTTGGGAGGTTTTACTATTTTAAAGGTGCTTTATAAATACAAGTTGTTGTTGAGACTGAAAGCTGAGGGAATTGTGAGAATGGGAGAGAGAGAGATGGAGATTGTGTGTTCATAGAATCTACGGCACGGAGACAGGCCCTTCGGCCCAAACTGGTCCATGCCGACCAAAATGCCCATCTAAACTAACGCCCTTTGCCTGCATGTGGCCCATATCCCTCTAAACCTTTCCTATCCATGTATCTGTCCAAATGCCTTTTAAATGTTGTCAATGCCCCTGCCTCAACCACTTCCTCCGGCAGCTCATTCCACACTCGTACCACCCTCTGTGTGAAAAGTTGCCCCTCAGGTTCCCATTAATTCTTTCCCCGCTTAACTTAAACCTATGCCCTCCAGTTCACGAATCCCCAATTCTGGGAAAAAGCCTGAGTGCATTCACCCTATCCATGCCTCTCATGATCTTATACACCTCTATAAGATCACCCCTCAGTCTCCTATGCTCCAAAGGAAAAGGTCCTAGCCTATCCAATCTCTCCCTATAACTCAGTCCCTTGAGTCCTGGCAACATCCTTGTAAATCTCTTCTGCACTCTCTCCAGTTTAATAACATATTTCCTACAGCAAGGTGACCAAAACTGAACTCAATACTCCAGGTGCCTCACCCAACGTCCTGTCCAACAGCAACATAACTCCCCAACTTCTATACCCAATGCACTCACTGATGAAGGCCAGCATGCTTAAAGCCTTCTTCACTGCCCTACCTACCTGTGATTCCACCTTTAGAGAACCGTGCACCTGAACTCCAAGGTCCCACTGTTACACGAAACTCCCTAAGTTCTAGCATTCACCATGAAAGTCCTACCTTGATTTGACTTTCCAAAATGCAACACCTCACACCTATCTGTATTGAACTCCATTTGCAATTTCTCGGCCCACTTCCCCAGCTGATCAAGATCCTGCTGCAATTTTTGATAACCTTCCTCTTTGTCTATAATACCACCTATTTTAGTGTCATCTGCAAACTTACTGATCATGCCTTGTACATTCTCATCCAAATCATTGATATAGATTACAAACAGCAATGGGCCCAGCACTGACCCCTGAGGCACATCACTGGTCACAGGCCTCCAGTCTGACAGGCAGGTTTTGAGTTCAGCTTGGGATTGGGGTTCTCTGTCTGGTTAATGATTGTTCTCTTGCAGGAGATGATTACTTTCAACCCATCGTCAAGATCGAGAATGGTTTCCTTCGTGGAAAGCAGCTCGAGGTGGAAGAAAGTCCCAGGGCAGTGTTTGGATATATTGGAATACCATTTGCTGCCCCTCCTGTGGGTCCACTACGATTTGCTCCTCCTGTGAGCCCCCAGTCATGGACAGGGATTCGGAACGCCACAAGCTACCCTCCGATGTAGGAAACTTACATTCCTTTTTAAAATTGTGTGCACCAAATGGCGTAAATTTTAAACGATTCACAAATTGAATTTATCCCTTCATTTGAAAAAGAAATTGAATAAATATTTGAAGCAAAAATATTTTCAGGGAGATGGGGAAAGGATAGGGAAGAGTGGGACTAATTAATTAGCTCTTTCAAAGAGCTAGCATGGGTACAATGGGATGAATAGTCCCCATCTTTGCTGATTGTTATGTTGGGAATTATTTATCGACAATGGGGGCGGCACGGTGGCACAGTGGTTAGCACTGCTACCTCACAGTGCCAGGGACCCGGGTTTGATTCCAGGCTTGGGCCCCTGCCTGTGTGGAGTTAGCACATTCTCTCCGTGTCTGCGTGGGTTTCCTCCGGGTGCTCCGGTTTCCTCCCACACTCCAAAGATGTGCGGGTTAGGTGGATTGGCCATGGTAAATTGCTCCTTAGTGTCAGGGGGACTAGCTAGGGTAAATGCATGGGGTTATGGGGGTAGTGCCTGGGTGGGATTGTGGTCGGTGCAGACTCGATGGGCCGAATGACCTCTTTCTGCACTGTAGGGACTTTATGATAATGTTCCACAGTCAGTTCTTGTGGATTTGCTGGTGTTGAGTGAGAGAGGAAAGTTGAACAGGACACTAGGAGAATTTCTCACAGAGTTATAGAATCATAGAATCCCTATAGTGCAGAAGGATGTTTGAAGTACATTAGCAAAAAGGTAGATGAAATGAGAGGAGTTGTGTGGAATTTAGATACCAGCACGGACTAATGGGCTGAATGGCCAGTTACTGTACTGTATATTCTATGTAATTCTATGTAACCAACAGAACTCTGAGATGAGGATTGACAAAACAGAGAAGGAAAGTTTTCAATTGATCAAACACAAAACAGAAACTGCGAGAAATATTCAGTGGTTCTGTGGAGAGAAACAGAGTTAACCTTTCCTGTCTGTAACCTTGCAACAGAACAATAATCGAAAGCTTCACCTCTCTCTCACTCTCTCATCCAATTGGCCAGGTGTCTCCAGAAGGAAAGGAAACATCCGCCCCCATTCTCTGTGCCGGTCAGCGAGGACTGTTTGTATCTCAGTGTCTACACTCCGGCCCATCCTTTGGATCAAAACAACTCTCTACCAGTAAGTCAACATTTAATTGGGCCATACCAGGACCGTGTGGAGTTTGCACGTTCTCCCCGTGTCTGCGTGGGTTTCCTTCGCGTGCTCCGGTTTCCTCCCATAGTCCAAAGATGTGCGGGTTAGGTGGATTGGCCATGATAAGTTGCTCCATAGTGTCAGGGGGACTAGCAGGGTAAATATGTGCGGTCAAGGGGATAGGGCCTGGGTGGGATTGTGGTCGGTGCAGACTCGATGGGCTGAATGACCTCCCTCTGTACTGGAGGGTTCGAGGACAGATTTTAACACCTTTTTCTGTGTGCAGTGGGGATGGGGGGATGGTGAATGCGTAAGGTGGAGGAGGTGGGGAGAAGTTGCATTGTGTCCCCAACACCTTACTGCTGCAGGAGTAACTATCTGCAATCTCACTCATCATTTACTCTTCAAAGCAACAGGGGTGACAACATTTAATGAGACAACCATTTAAAACCAGCCCTTATGACACAAACTTGGTGGAGAAATGAACAGTGAGTTGCTGTGATCTGGAAGCCGCTGTCTGGGAGGCCGGTGGAAGCAGATTCAATAGTGACTTTCAAAATGGAATTGAACGTGTGTGAGAAACTGCGGCTGGGGAAGGAAGAGAAACGAGACTAACTGGCTCATTCAAAAAGCTGGCACAGGCTGGATGGGCCAAATGGCCTCTTTCTGAGCTTTATAACTCAATGATTCACTGGAAAGCTACAGGTGCACAAGTCAAGGGTATCGGGCCGGCACCAACTGCCTGGAAAGTACTGAGTGAAAGAACAACAACTATCCCTCTCAGAGATGGCTCAGATCTTGGGTTGGGGTTATAGTGGCACAGTGGTTAGCACTGCTGCCTCACAGCGCCAGGGACCTGAGTTAGATTCCTGGCTTGGGTCACTGTCTGTGTGGAGTTTGCACGTTCTCCCCGTGTCTGCGTGGGTTTTCTCCGGGTGCTCCGGTTTCTTCCCACACTCTAATGACGTGCTGGTTAGGGTGCATTGGCCGTGCTAAATTCTCCCTCAGCGTACCTGAACAGGTGCCGGAGTGTGGCGACTCGGGGATTTTCGCAGTAACTTCATTGAAGTGTTAATGTCAGCCTACTTGTGACGAATAAATAATCTTTAAGCAGAAGGGTGAGAACTGTGTCTAAAACATTCAGTCAACTTAAAGAAAGTAAGTTATTTCACGCTGTTTTCCTTTAATTTCTGCCCATGTATCAAACCATAATGTGTTTCCCTCCAACTGTCTCTCAGGTAATGGTTTGGATCCACGGAGGAGCCTTCATTCTGGGGAGTGGCACTGTTTTCCATGGGACAGCCCTAGCTGGCCATGGGAATGTGGTGGTTGTAGTGATGCAGTACAGGATCAGTGTGAGTGGCTTCCTGAGGTAAGTGTGAACTTCAGATCATCTGAAATGTTGTAGTTCTGAGTCAAGTCCCCCTCAGCTGCCAGCGCTGTGCTCACTGACATGCACCAACCCCCAGTCAAACAATGTCTTGATTTTGAAATTCTTATCCTTATTTTTACATCCCTCCCTGGCCTTGATTGCTTTTTGATTGATTTGATTTGATTTATTATTGTCACATGTATTAACATACAGTGAAAAATATTGTTTCTTGCGCGCTATACAGACAAAGCATACCGTTCATAGAGAAGGAAAGGAGAGAGTGCAGAATGTAGTGTTACAGTCATAGCTAGGGTGTAGAGAAAGATCAACTTAATCCAAGGTAGGTCCATTCAAAAGTCTGATGGTAGCAGGGAGAGTTCAAAAGAGTTAGAATGAAGTTTTCGAAGCGTAGAACGAGAGTAAAAGATAGAATTAGAAGGTATGCTGGGCACAGCTTGCGAGAAGTCGCCACGTTCCGGCGCCATCTTGGGAGAGTTGTGAATTTTCCCGATGGAAGAAGGTGGAGAGGGTATGTCCGCGGTGTGTGGGGTCCTTGATTATGCTGGCCATCTCTATCTCTTTAGTGTCCTCCAGCTCCACACTGCCCCGAGATATCTGCACTCCTCTAATTCTGGCCTCTTGAGCATTCCCAATTTTCATTATTCCTCCAATTGCCTCCAGCTGACTGGGTCTCAAGCTCTAGAATTCTATTCTCAAACCTCTCCGCCTCTCTACCTCTTTCCTGTGGTCAGGTGCTCCTTGAAACCGTCCTTTTGGGACTTAGTGTTTACCTCCTCATGGGACTGAGTGTTGTTTTATAACATTCCTGTGAAGCATTTGAAATGTCTTTGTTCTTTTAGGATGGGAATAGAGGGATATGGTCCCGGGAAGGGTAGGGGGTTTTATTGAGTCGGGCAGCATGGTCGGTGCAGGCTTGGAGGGCCGAAGGGCCTGTTCCTGTGCTGTAATTTTCTTTGTTCTTTGTTCTTTATCTCATTATGTTCAAGGTGCTATATAAATACAAGTTGTTGTTTTTGTTAATGAACAATAGCTGGTGTTCAGATAGGACAGTGTCACGGGAAAGAGATCATAGATTCTCTCCATTCAGTTTATTGCTTTTTGTTTAAGTAATCCAGAAAATCTTATCTCCTTTCTCTTCTCTGTGTCACTTGCTAACTTCCGCTCTCACTTTCCCCCTCTCTGTCTCTCACTTTCTTTCTCACTCTGTCTACCTCTCATTTTCCATCTCCCCTTCTCACTTTACGTGTCTCTCTCTCTCTCTCAAGCTCTCTCCTTCTGTCTCACTCTGTTTTTTTTGTCTCTCTCATTCTTTCCAATTCTGTCTTTTCACACTCTGTCCTTTCTGATTCTCTCTCTCTTTCTCTTTGTGCTTCACTCTTCATTTCATTTGCTCTGACATTGATTCCCAGTGGTCTTCGACTGGTAAACACCTGTGTCTTATCTCTTCACCTCAATCCTTTCCCCCGCTCAGCCAGGTCTCCCTCTGGATGCTGCTAATCCTCTCGAATCTCCTGGGAGGCCATGGACGCCCAGTCCTCCCTGATGTAAACTCAGGAACCCATCCAGTTCCCTGCTGTGGGAGCGGAGAGTCAGACCCCACAGTGCCGGATTAGTGGGTAGATGATGGTTCTTGCACAATAGAAACAGGATCCCTCACTCTGTGCAGATTGGGTTCTGATCTGGAGGTTATTTCTGAAATACTCACATCAAACTTTTGTAAGGAGATGTATGTCTTTACTTCTATGTTAGAACGTAAGAACATAAGAAATAGGAGCAGGAGTAGGCCATCTAGCCCCTCGAGCCTGCCCCGCCATTCAATAAGATCATGGCTGATCTGACGTGGATCAGTACCACTTACCCGCCTGATCCCCATAACCCTTAATTCCCTTACCGCTCAGGAATCCATCCATCCGCGCTTTAAACATATTCAGCGAGGTAGCCTCCACCACCTCAGTGGGCAGAGAATTCCAGAGATTCACCACCCTCTGGGAGAAGAAGTTCCTCCTCAACTCTGTCTTAAACCGACCCCCCTTTATTTTGAGGCTGTGTCCTCTAGTTTTAACTTCCTTACTAAGTGGAAAGAATCTCTCCGCCTCCACCCTATCCAGCCCCCGCATTATCTTATAAGTCTCCATAAGATCCCCCCTCATCCTTCTAAACTCCAACGAGTACAAACCCAATCTCCTCAGCCTCTCCTCATAATCCAAACCCCTCATCTCCGGTATCAACCTGGTGAACCTTCTCTGCACTCCCTCCAATGCCAATATATCCTTCCTCATATAAGGGGACCAATACTGCACACAGTATTCCAGCTGCGGCCTCACCAATGCCCTGTACAGGTGCATCAAGACATCCCTGCTTTTATATTCTATCCCCCTCGCAATATAGGCCAACATCCCATTTGCCTTCTTGATCACCTGTTGTACCTGCAGACTGGGCTTTTGCGTCTCATGCACAAGGACCCCCAGGTCCCTTTGCACGGTAGCATGTTTTAATTTGTTTCCATTGAGATAGTAATCCCATTTGTTATTATTTTCTCCAAAGTGTATAACCTCGCATTTATCAACGTTATACTCCATTTGCCATATCCTCGCCCACTCACTCAGCCTGTCCAAATCTCTCTGCAGATCTTCTCCGTCCTCCACACGATTCACTTTTCCACTTATCTTTGTGTCGTCTGCAAACTTCGTTACCCTACACTCCGTCCCCTCCTCCAGATCATCTATATAAATGGCAAATAGTTGCGGCCCGAGTACCGATCCCTGTGGCACGCCACTAGTTACCTTCCTCCAACCGGAAAAACACCCATTTATTCCGACTCTTTGCTTCCTGTCGGATAGCCAGTCCCCAATCCACTTTAACACACTACCCCCAACTCCATGTGCCCTAATCTTCTTCAGCAGCCTTTTATGGGGCACCTTATCAAACACCTTTTGGAAATCCAAAAACACCGCATCCACCGGTTCTCCTCCATCAACCGCCCTAGTCACATCTTCATAAAAATCCAACATGTTCGTCAAGCACGACTTTCCCCTCATGGATCTATGCTGCTGGACTGGGATACTTAAACCTTTTCCCCCAGATATTTTCCCTTTGTGTGACTGATGAAAGACAGATTTCACTTAAACAATCTCTCTCTTTATTTAATACTTGAGGTTCCAATTATCAACAATACATTTTAGAATGGAATCATAGAATCCCTACAGTGCAGGAGGAGGCCATTCGGCCCATCAAGCCTGCACCAACAACAAGCCCACCCTGTCCCTATCCCCGTAACCTCACCTATTTACCCAATCAATCCCCCGATACTAAGGGGCAATTTTCCAAGGCCAATCCGCCTAAGCTGCATAACTTTGGAATGTGGGAGGAAACCAGAGCACCCAGAGGAAACCCATGCAGACATGGGGAAAACGTGCAAACTCCACACAGACAGTCACCTGAGGCCGGAATTGAACCCAGGTCCCTGGCGCAGTGAGGCAGCAGTGCTAACCACTGTGCCACCGTGCCGCCCATCATCCATTCATTCTCGTGGCTGTTCCATGGCTTTATGTTGCAAGTCGTCAAGTTTCTCAGGAATTTCCAGATTCTATCTGGAGGTGAGTTAGTTTTTGACAATCAGAGGTGACCTTTGTTTTGATGGTCACAATGTAAAAATAATTGAGCAGTGGACTTTATATTATTTTAAAAAGGAATATGAAATAATGGACACTGTTCTCTCTTAAAATGGCTGCTGGGAAGCCAGGTGACTGCCATTTGTGACTGCTGTGATAGACAGAGACAAAGGGCTGGAATTTTGGACACCAGGAAACTCCACAGACAGCTAAAGGTGATGGGCGGGACTCGATTCTGGAACCCCCGACTTCATTCCCAGAGTTTCTAATCTTCAGGACTGCCTTTTAGAGTGTGGGCTGGTTCAGGCTGGACCAGGAGGCCACACCCTGCCCCCCTGACCCGGCCAGCAGCATTGCGGGCTTGGGCATGTCCTTGTGCCCTGCAGTATTCATGCAGTCGGTGCAGCTTTTCAATGAGCTTCGCTTCACCGCTCCTCAGAGGAGTCGTGAACCGTTGCTGCATGAGGGAACACTTTAAAAGGTAAGCTGGGAAGGTCCTCTTCATGCCCCCATATCAGGGTATGCCCCTCCATCTGACGAAGGGTCATCCAGACTCGAAACATTGGTTCTATTCTCTCTCCACAGATGCCGTCAGACCTGTTGAGGTTTTCCAGCATTTTCAGTTTTTGTTTCAGATTCCAGCATCTGCAGTATTTTGCCTTTATGCCCCACCATCCACTACCCGATGGTCCGTCATGTCCTCCTTGCCAAGCTTTGCACCTCCTCCCACGCTTCCCATGACCCCCCATTCACCCCCGTGACAAACTATGACACTTCCTTGCCCATTCACCCACCAGCCACTGTGGAGGCAACATTTACTTTACTTTCTCACTTTCATTCATTTAATTTTAACCTTCACTTTAACTCATTCAACTCCAACTCTAATTCTAGTTTAACCCTAAGTTTTTGACTTTAACTCATTTAACTTTAAGTTTAACTGAAAATAAATACTTCCCACTTGAGCGAATTGGCCAGGCCCACTCGCAGGTAGAGCTTGAAAGGTTAAAGTTTATTTATTAGTGCAGATCTTCTTTGTGGTTCTTTGTCATAGAGGTTTATAGCATGGAAACAGGCCCTTCGGCCCAACTTGTCCATGCTGCCCAGTTTTTACCACTAAGCTAGTCCCAATTGCCTGCATTTGGCCCATATCCCTCCATACCCATCATATCCATGTAACTATCTAAATGCTTTTTAAAAGACAAAATTGTACCCGCCTCTACTACTACCTCTGGCAGCTCGTTCCAGACACTCACCGCCCTCTGTGTGAAAAAAATTGTCCCTCTGGAACCTTTTGTATCTCTCCCCTCTCACCTTAAACCTATGCCCTCTAGTTTTAGTCTCCCCTACCTTCGGGGAAATATGTTGACCATCTACCTTATCTATGCCCCTCCATTATTTTATAGACCTCTATAAGATCACCCCTCAGCCTCCTACGCTCCAGGGAAAAAAGTCCCAGTCTATCCAACCTCTCCTAATAACTCAAACCATCAAGTCCCGGTAGCTTCCGAGTAAATCTTTTCTGCACTCCTTCTAATTTAATAATATCCTTTCTATAATAGGGTGACCAGAACTGTATTCCAAGTGTGGCCTTACCAATGTCTTGTACAACTTCAACAAGATGTCCCAACTCCTGTATTCAATGCTCTGACCGATGAAACCAAGCATGCTGAATGCCTTCTTCACCACCCTGTCCACTTGTGACTCCACTTTCAAGGAGCTATGAACCTGTACCCCTAGGTCTGTTTGTTCTTTAACTCTCCCCAACGCCCTACCATTAACTGAGTAAGTCCTGCCCTGGTTCAATCTACCAAAATGCATCACCTTGCATTTGTCTAAATTAAACTCCATCTGCCATTCGTCAGCCCACTGGCCCAATTGATCAAGTTCACATTACAATCCTAGTTAACCTTCTTCACTGTCCACTATGCCACCAATCTTGGTGTCATCTGCAAACTTTCTAACCATGCCTCCTAAATTCTCATCCAAATCATTAATATAAATGACAAATAACAGTGGGCCCAGCACTGATCCCTGAGGCACACCGCTGGTCACAGGCCTCCGGTTCTCTTGATCTTCTTTATTCTTCTCTGAAGGTCATCTTTAGGGCACACATCGCGAATATGATTCTCGAGTTTCCACTGAGGAAAAGACTTAAAGTTTCTCTTTCCATCTTAAACTTTGCACATCTTTCCAGAAAGTTCTTTGGCACTCAACCAATGATACCACTGGAAACTGGTCACTAAGTTTGATTATAGCCAATGGAGTTACAACTCTCAAATGTTTATACTAAGTTATAAGTAAGTCACATAGCCTCACTGTACATCTGGAAAAAGGCAGAAATCGATGGTGCTTGTCTGTCTGGAACCCGTCCAAACAACCATCCTTATTTGGTCAACACAGGAAATGTCAGGTCTCGTCTCACAGGGCAGGTCAGGTCTCGCAGTAGCCTTCTCTGACCTGCCACTGTGTTTAACTCAACGTGACTAAAATTCTCAGCATGCTTGATTGTAGCTTTTAACCATTCTCTTTGTTGTAAGAAGTCTCACAACAGCAGGTTAAAGTCCAACAGGTTTATTTGGAATCTCGAGCTTTCGGAACGCTGCTCCATGATGAAGGAGCGACACTCCGAAAGCTCGTGCTACCAAATAAACCTGTTAGACTTTAAATTGATATTGTGAGACTTCTTAATGTGCCCACCCCAGTCCAACACCGGCATCTCCACATCATTCTCATTGTTGCCATTGCCGTTGGCCATCAGCCACACCCAGGTCTACAAGCTGTAAGTGTACAGTGACACTCGTTACCAATGGTCACACAATTACTATAATAATCACCTACACTAATAATTACACAGAAACCTGGGGTCACACTTTAACGAGGAGGCGATGGCCTCGTGGTATTATCGTTAACTATTAATCCAGAACTCAGCTAATGTTCTGGGGACCCGGGTTCGAATCCCACCGCGGCAGATGGGGGAATTTGAATTCAATAAAAATATCTGGAATTAAGAATCCACTGATGACCATGAAACCATTGTCGATTCATAGAAATCATAGAAACCCTACAGTACAGAAAGAGGCCATTCGGCCCATCGAGTCTGCACCGACCACAATCCCACCCAGGCCCTACCCCCATATCCCTACATATTTTACCCACTAATCTACGCATCCCAGGACACTAAGGGGCAATTTTAGCATGGCCAATCAACCTAACCCGCACATCTTTGGACTGTGGGAAGAAACCGGAGCACCCGGAGGAAACCCACGCAGACACAAGGAGAATGTGCAAACTCCACACAGACAGTGACCCAAGCTGGGAATCGAACCCAGGTCCCTGGAGCTGTGAAGCAGCAGTGCTAACCACTGTGCTACCGTGCCGCTACCGATTGTCGGAGAAACCCATCTGGTTCACTAATTTTCTTTAGGGAAGGAAATCTGCCGTCCTTACCCAGTCTGGCCTACATGTGACTCCAGATCCACAGCAATGTGGGTGACTCTCAACTGCCCTCGGGCAACTAGGGATGGGCAATAAATGCTGGCCCAGCCAGCGACACCCATGTTCCACAAATGAATAAAAATAACTTAGTGTCAGAGAATTTAACACCATTGGTTTCCATCTTGAGGAGAATGATTGGACAAGCCTTGTTGTATTCTGGGTATATATTCTAATATCCCTCCTCTATTCTCAGCTGGTCTTGTGACGCAGTGGGTCAGCGGCCCTGCCTCTGAGTCAGAAATGCCAGGTTCAAGTCCCTCCCTAGGACTTGATGACAAAGGAGGATATGTTCATAATGCGCTCAAACAGGCCGAATATCATAAATTTGAACCTTCTGTCAGAGCTCCAAATGACAGTGTGCATGTAAGCAATGTATGTAACTCTTACACCCTGAGTGAACTGGAACACACATTCACCTCCTTTCTGACAGGTGAGAATCCACACATTTCAAAGTGTTACCTCATCCAGCCTGTAGCTTGAACAAGAATAACTCCCGTAAACTTGGCTCACCGGGTCTCGAGTTGAGGGTGATGGGGGGCAGACAGGAAAGTGGAGTTCAGACCACAGTCAGTTCAGCCAGGATTTTATTGAATGGCAGAACAGGCTCGAGCTCCTAATTCTTGTGTTCCAATTGTCCAAATCAATGGCAGGTGTCTTCTGTAAGTTTATTGGTAAATGTCTAATCGGCGGAGACTTTCCTCGTATAATAATAAAATCCAAATACTGCTAAAACTGGAAAGCTGAAATAGAAACAGAAAATGCTGGAAAAACTCAGCAGGTGTGGCAGCATGTGTGGAGCAAGAACAAGAGTTAACGCTTCGAGTCCATACAAATCTTCTTCAGTGATGGATTCTACAGTTAGAGGCATGTCCTCATGTCCGTGTTGCCTCTGTGCAGTAAGTTGTTACCAGCACTTGTTGACATCTTTTTATTTTCTCATTGGGCACAGCACAGGGGACAACTGTGCACAAGGAAATTTTGGATTTCTGGATCAGTTGGCAGCATTAAGATGGGTACAGAGGAATATCGCACAGTTTGGTGGAAACCCAGGAATGGTCACTCTGTTCGGAGAGTCTGTTGGAGGACTCAGCGTCTCGCTACACGTACGGTGAAACTTGTTTCCTTCTCTTCTTTCTCCAATTATTTGATTTCAGCAGAAACCCAGTGGAAGTCGAGCTTTGTCACCTTGAATCAATTCACCAGAAAACCAGGAGCCGTGTGCGTCCCTGATCCAGACTCTGATTAAGTGATGGGGACCTGGGAAAATGCAGCTTCCTATAGTACAGCTTATAAGTAAAGTAAAGTTTATTTATTCGTCACAAGTAGGCTTACCTTAACACTGCAATGAAGTTACTGCGAAAATCCCCTAGTCGTCACACTCCGGCCCCTGTTCGGGTACACTGAGGGAGAATTTATAATGGCCAATGCACCCTAACCGGCGCGTCTTTCAGACAGTGGGAGGAAACCGGAGCACCCAGTGGAAACCCACGCAGACACGGGGAGAACGTGCAGACTCCATACAGACAGTGACCCCAGCCGGGAATTGAATCCGGGTCCCTGGCACTGTGAGGCAGCAGTGCTAACCACTGTGCCACCGTGCTGCCCAGTCTGGCCACACACGCTCCCTGGCCCACAACACTCACCCACCTTCCATATTCCTCAAACGTCTCCTCTTCTAACTAACTTGAAGTTGGGAGTTACTGTCTTGCATTGGTAAGATTTTCTGAGGGTGGCTGGTGTTTGAAAGAAAAAGCTTCACTGGTGTCGTCGAAAGACAGAACGTGACTTGTGAATGCTTCGTAAAGTCATTGGCCATCCAGAATGCGCGCACACTCACACTGAGTTGTTTGTAAGGTTGCAGCCGCTGTTGATATGCGGACAAATGCAGCAGCTGTTGTTACGGCCCACATCCAGCCAATGTGTTGAGCAACAAATGCACAATACTTCGGGTGCTGGAAATCTGAAATAAAAACAGAAAATGCTGGACAGGCTCGGCTGGTCTGACTGTGTCTGCGGAGAGAGAAACGGGAGTTAATGCTTTGGGCTTTTCCTCAAATCTGTCAGAGGGCCCTGAGGAGAAGTCAGAAAACTGATGTATAAATGGGCGGCACGGTGACACAGTGGTTAGCCAAGAACAAAGAACACAGAAAATTACAGCACAGGAACAGGCCCTTCGGCCCTCCAAGCCTGCACTGACCATGCTGCCCGACTGAATTAACCCCTATCCTTCCGGGGACCATATCCCTCTATTCCCATCCTATTCATGTACTTGTCAAGACACCCTTTAAAAGTCACTATCATATCCGCTTCCACTACCTCCCCCGGCAACGGGTACCAGACACCCACTACTCTGTCTCACAGCGCCAGGGACCCGGGTTCCATTCCCAGCTTGGGGTCACTGTCTGTGTGGAGTTTGCACATTCTCCCCATGTCTGTGTGGGGTTTCCACCTGGTGCTCCAGTTTCCTCCCACAGTCCATAAGCCATGCTGGTTAGGTGCATTGGCCATGCTAAATTCTCCCTCAGTGTACCCGAACAGGCACAAAAGTGTGGCGACCAGGGGAATTTCACAGTAACTTCATTGCAGTTTTAATGTAAGCCTTACTTGTGACTAATGAATAAATAAAGTATAAACTATAAACTTCTACCCCTCCTCGACCTCAGCCCGTCCTCCTGCTGTGCCCTCTTGTATTTCCTGCATTACATTCCTCATCCCACCAGCACCCAACTCCCTCCCGAAGCGTCCCTTGACCCTTCCTTTATTGTACTCCTGTTTTGTTTTCACCTCACCTCATGCCCTGCCCATATCCCACCCCTAACCTGCCCCTTTCCCAGGAACTCACCAAGATGGACTATCTTATCCCCATTCCCAATATTCATTCCCATTTCCTGTAGCAACATTCCCAAGGGTAATTGGGCACTATGCCAGATGAGTTAAGAGCACAGCTGACCAGTAAACAAATTCTCTCAGGAAACTTATTCTGAATCTGTTTTATCGTGCACTAAATCACCTTTTCCATGGTTGTATTCCAGACTTTATCTCCTCTGTCCGTTGGTCTGTTCCACAAGGCAATACTGCAAAGTGGGAGCGCTCTGATGCCGGGATTGCTGCCTCCATCTGCAACACAGCTGGCTCACGTGAGTTCATTCAAACCCAACTGGGAGGGACGCCTTACAACGGGTTTGTTTAATGAGGACCACACCCTGTGGTGATTCAAACATTGACCTTTCACCTTTGAAGCCTCAGGTCAAATCCAACTGTGTGTTTATTGAGCATGCTCAGTGCAGGATCTGTTCAACATATGTTTGTTGTGATAATCAGCCTCTGTGGTCAGGATATTGGGAAGAACTCCCCTCCTCCTCTTCAGAATAGTGCACTGGGATTATTTACATCCACCCCAGAGGGCAAATAGGGCCTTGGTTTTGCATCTTTGAGTACAGCACTCCCTCAGTACTCATGGAGTGTCAGCCTGGATTTGGTACTCATGTCTCTGGAGTGACTTGGCTCTCAACCTTCTGACTTGGAGACAAGGGTGCTATTGACGGAGCCACAGCTATCACTTGTCTTGCTATCTGGATCTTAATCCCAGTGGCTAAGTGATAACACACTTACCTCTGATTGGATTTGTGAGGTCAAATCCAACTCCAAGAACCTGATAACCTAATCTAATTTGATATCTCCATTGCTGCACTGAGGGAGTGCTGCACTGTCAAAGGTGCTAGCTTTTGGATGAAGCATCAAATCATTTCCTTCAAAGCTATGACATGCAATGGAGCTCTCCCTCATGTCCTGGTCAACCTTTCAACACCAAAAACAGATGGGGACAGAGGAAGTCCATTTAACCCCTCAAGCCAATTCCACTGTACAATGAAACCATGGCTATCCATGTCCTGACACTGTACATACGCCATTGCTCGATATTCCTTCATGACTTTGATGAACAAAAAAATTATCATTCTCAGATTTAAAATCAATAATTGATTTAACATCAATCCCAAACCCTTTGGAAAAGTCTGCCTCTAATTTTTGGACTATTCCCTCTTATTCTACGTTCCCCAACCAGTTTCTCTCTCTTTAGAGATATAACGCTACATTCCATTGCTTGGGTCTTAAGTGACATTTTTGTCTACATCAGTGCCTGTAATGTAAGCATGCGGTGTTAATTTGTTATCTCCCGATGATTTTAATTCACCATTACCCTTCTTTTAATATCCCGCTGAATTTATTTGCCTATTCTTCTTGTTATATCATTGTTACATGTTTGAATGTTTTTAACCTAATGACTTTGTCTATAGAGTCATAGAGTCATAGAGGTTTACAGCATGGAAACAGGCCCTTCGGCCCAACTTGTCCATGCCGCTCTTTTTTTTAAACCCCTAAGCTAATCCCAATTGCCTGCATTTGGCCCATATCCCTCTATACCCATCGTACCCATGTAACTGTCTAAATGTTTTTTAAAAGACAAAATTGTACCCGCCTCTACTACTACCTCTGGCAGCTTGTTCCAGACACTCACCACCTTCTGTGTGAAAAAATTGCCCCTCTGGACACTTTTGTATCTCTCCCCTAAGATTAGCTTAGTGGTAAAAACTGGGCAGCATGGACAAGTTGGGCTGAAGGGCCTGTTTCCATGCTGTAAACCTCTATGACTCTATGAGGGTTTGGATAAAGTAAATGAGGAGATATTGTCTGCACTGGTAGGAGAGTCAGTAACCAGAGGGATACAGGTTGAAGAGAATAGACAAATGAAGCTCAGGTGAAAACATGTTTACGCAGTGAGTTGTTAGCATCTGGAAAACACAGCTTTCCCTTTGGGGAATAGTGGGGAGGTGGTAGCAGGATTCCTGACTCATTATCAGGCTGTTAAACTACGTCATGGGTGCTCCTTCCAAAGCCAACTAGTCCCAGCAGAGTTAATGATGCTACCAAAGCACCATGGGGCTTCCGATCACAATCGGTGAAAGAGGCAAATTGTTACTATACTTACAAAGGAATTCCATATAAATCTGGAAAAGATGTTAATTTCCAGGGCTAAAGATTTGGACTGATTAAAAAAAAAATTTAAAAAGAGGATAGGCCTGGTAACCTCTATTGGGTGTTGTGATTCTATGATGTAGGTCACTGCTGATAGTGGGAGCTTGCTGTGCACAAATCGATAGCTGTGATTTCCAACCAAACAACAGTGACTATGTTTCAAAAGCATTTTATTGGCTGAAAAACATTGAGACGTATGAGCACACTAAAAAGTGGCTACATAAATGTAGCTTCTTTTCAATGGAGAGATTTAATTTGATTTATTATTGTTATATGTATTGGGATACAGTGAAAAGTATTGTTTTTTGCACACTATACAGACAAAGCATACTGTTCATAGAGAAGGAAATGAGAGGGTGCAGAATGTGGTGTTACAGTCATAGTTAGGGTGTAGAGAAAGATCAACTTAATGCGAGGTAGGTCCATTCAAAAGTCTGATGGCAGCAGGGAAGAAGCTGTTCTTGAGTCGGCTGATTCGTGACCTCAGACTTTTGTATCTTTTTCCTGACGGAAGAAGTTGGAAGAGAGAATGTCCGGGGTGCGTGGGGTCCTTAATTACGCTGGCTGCTTTGCCGAGGCAGCGGGAAGTGTAGACAGAGTCAATGGATGGGAGGCTGGTTTGAATGATGGACTGGGCTTCGTTCACGACTCTTTGCAGTTCCTTGCGGTCTTGGGCAGAGCAGGAGCCATACCAAACTGTGATACAACCAGAAAGAATGCTTTCTATGGTGCATCTGTAAAAGTTGGTGAGAGTCGTAGCTGACATGCCAAATTTCCTTTGCTTTTGGAGAAAGTAGAGGCCATGGTGGGGCTTCCTTAACAATAGATTCGGCATGGGGCGACCAGGACAGGCTGTTGGTGATCTGGACACCTAGAAACATGAAGCTCTCGAATATTTCCACTTCATCCCCGTTGATGTTGACAGGGGCATGTTCTCCACTATGCTTCCTGAAGTCGATGACTATCTCCTTTTGTTGACATTGAGAGAGATTATTGTTGCCGCACCAGTTCACCAGATTCTCTATCTCATTCCTGTACTCTGTCTCGTCATTGTTTGAGATCCGACCCACTACGGTGGTGTCATCAGCAAACTTGAAAATTGCGTTGGAGGGGAATTTGTCCACACAGTCATCGGTGTATAAGGAGTATAGTAGGGGGCTGAGAACACAGCCTTGTGGGGCACCATTATTGAAGATGATCGTGGAGGAGGTGTTGTTGCCTATCCTTACTGATTGTGGTCTGTGGGTTAGGAAGCTCAGGATCCAGTTGCAGAGGGAGGAGCCGAGGCCCAGGCCACGGAGTTTGGAGATGAGTTTCATGGGAATAATGATGTTGAAGGCTGAGCTGTAGTCGATAAATAGGAGTTTGACACAGGTTATCCAGATGAGACAATGCCTGGAGAACATTGGGAAGAACATGAATGTTCTTACATGTGACGTCTCTCTTTCCGGTTCCAGGAAGCTGCGTCGATAGCAGGATGCAATGACACACGGCCGCAGCCTCTGCTACACTGCCTCAGGAACAAGACCGAAGAGGAGATGGCCCAAATCACCAACAGTCTGGTGCGTTTCTTTAAAAAAGATACACAGATTTATTTTAGTTTGATCATGTGAGCTGGAAGGTACTTGAGCAATTCTTCTTTCCTTCCAACAGTAAGAGGGCGGTTTCATTCCTACCTGTCTCTCACAGGAGATGTTAATCGAGGCTCTGTCAGTCTGTTTGAACGAGATGTTAAATGAATATATTGGAAGAAGAGCAGGAGGTTCCGCCCTGTGTCCCAGCCAACATTCATCCCTCAACCATCATCACTAAAGACAGATCCACTGGCCATTTATTTCACTAATGTTTATGGGATCGTGCTGTGCACATAGAGTTGACACTGCACTTGCTAGCATTAGGACAATGACTGCGCAGGAATATAAGAACATAAGAACTAGGAGCAGGAGTAGGCCATCTAGCCCCTCGAGCCTGCCCCGCCATTCAACAAGATCATGGCTGATCTGAAGTGGATCAGTTTCACTTACCCGCCTGATCCCTATAACCCCTAATTCCCTTACCGATCAGGAATCCATCTATCCATGATTTAAACATATTCAACGAGGTAGCCTCCACCACTTCAGTGGGCAGAGAATTCCAGAGATTCACCACCCTCTGAGAGAAGAAGTTCCTCCTCAACTCTGTCCTAAACTGACCCCCCTTTATTTTGAGGCTGTGACCTCTAGTTCTAGTTCTAGTATAGGAATAGGAATAGGCCATTCAGCCCATCGAACCTGCTCCGTCATTCAAACAGATCATGGCTGATCATCTACTTCTCTCGCCATTTTGGGTCACTGTCTGTGCAGAGTCTGCACGTTCTCCCCGTGTCTGCGTGGGTTTCCTCCGGGTGCTCCAGTTTCCTCCTCCATTCTGAAAAACGTGCTAGTTCGGTGCATTGACCCGAACAGGCGCCGGAATGTGGCGACTAGGGGAATTTACAGTAACTTCATTGCAGTGTTAATGTAAGCCTTACTTGTGACTAATAAGTAAACCTTAAAACTTTATTTTCCGCAGTACCCCTGATATAATTCGACTTCAGAAATCTATGAATTTCTGTCTTGAACAAGCTCAATGACTGAGCTTCCACAGCCTCTGGGGCAGAGAATTCCAAAGATTCACCACCCTCTGAGTGAAGACATCATCTCTTCATCTCAGTCTTTAATGGCCTGCTCCTTATTCTGAGACTGTCCCCTGGTTCTAGACTCACCAGCGAGGGGAAACACACTACCCATATCTACCCCGTCACGCCCTGGGAGAATTTTGTAATTTTCAATGAGATCGCCTCTCATGCTTCAAAACTCTACAGGTCCAGTTTCCTCAATCTCTCCTCATAAAATAATCCCGCCATCCCAGAAATGAGCCTGCTGGATTCTCAGCTTCACTCCCTCTATGGTCAGTTAATCCTTCCTTAGATAGAAACTTAGAAAGATAGGAGCCGGAGGAGGCCATTCGGCCCTTCGAGCCTGCTCCACCATTCATTATGATCATGGCTGACCATCCAACTCAATAGCCTAATCCTGCTTTCTCCCCATAACCTTTAATTCTATTCGCCCCAAGTGCTATATCTAACTGCTTCTTGAAAACATTCAATGTTTTGGCCTCAACTGCTTTCTGTGGTAATGAATTCTACAGGCTCACCACTCTCTGGCTGAAGAAATTTCAATGTGGAGATGCCGGCATTGGACTGGGGTAAACACAGTAAGAAGTTTAACAACACCAGGTTAAAGTCCAACAGGTTTATTTAGAACATAGAACATAGAACATTACAGCGCAGAACAGGCCCTTCGGCCCACGATGTTGCACCGACCAGTTAAAAAAAAAAACTGTGACCCTCCAACCTAAACCAATTTCTTTTCGTCCATGAGCCTATCTACGGATCTCTTAAACGCCCCCAAACTAGGCGCATTTACTACTGATGCTGGCAGGGCATTCCAATCCCTCACCACCCTCTGGGTAAAGAACCTACCCCTGACATCGGTTCTATAACTACCCCCCCTCAATTTAAAGCCATGCCCCCTCGTGCTGGATTTCTCCATCAGAGGAAAAAGGCTATCACTATCCACCCTATCTAAACCTCTAATCATCTTATATGTTTCAATAAGATCCCCTCTTAGCCGCCGCCTTTCCAGCGAAAACAATCCCAAATTTGGTAGCAAAAGCCACACAAGCTTTCGGAGCTCCAAGCCCCTTCTTCAGGTGAGTGGGAATTCTGTTCACAAACAGGGCATATAAAGACACAGACTCAATTTACATGAATAATGGTTGGAATGCGAATACTTACAGCTAATCAAGTCTTTAAGAAACAAAACAACGTGAGTGGAGAGAGCATCAAGACAGGCTAAAAAGATGTGTATTGTCTCCAGACAAGACAGCCAGTGAAACTCTGCAGGTCCAGGTTGGTCCAGGTCCAGGTCTTTATATGCTCTGTTTGTGAACAGAATTCCCACTCACCTGAAGAAGGGGCTTGGAGCTCCGAAAGCTTGTGTGGCTTTTGCTACCAAATAAACCTGTTGGACTTTAACCTGGTGTTGTTAAACTTCTTACTGAAGACATTTCCCCTCATCTCTGTCCTAAACTGTCTATCCTGTATCCTCAGACTGTGACCCCTGGTTCTGGACACCCCCACATGCAGAAACATCCTTCCTGCATCTATCCTGTCTACTCCTGTTAGAATTTTATACCTTTCTATGAGGTCCCCCCTCATCCTTCTGAACTCCAGCGAATACAATCCGAACTGACTCAATCTCTCTTCATACTTCAGTCCCGCCATCCCAGGGATCAGCCTGGTAAACCTTCTCTGCATTCCTGCCAGAGCAAGAACATCCTTCCTCTGATAAGGAGACCAAAGCTGCACACAATATTCCAAGTGTGGCCTCACCAAGGCCCTGTACACTTGCATCAAGACATCCCTGCTCCTGTACTCGAATTGTATCGCTATGAAGGTTCCCTGTAGGCTTCCCCTTCTTAATCAGTCCCTTGGTCCTCCTTTACTGAATTCTAAACTGCTCCCAATCCTCAGGTTTACTGAAGGAACTCTTGCCTGTCCAGAACACAAACCGAAAGTAAAACAGCAGCCTGTGGCAACACCCTAATGACATCAAATCATGTGATCAGCTCTTAAAGCAATCAACAACCACTTAAATATATACCATTCCTCCTCTTTTACTTCTGTGGTCATTACAATACACTGACTATGATGCTGTACATAGGGTCGATAATACTCTAGACACAGTACTATGCACCATTAATCAATTTACACAGTCAATAAGAAAGTCAATCCGGAGGATGTTTATTCCTCTTTGTTTGTATACGACATTCTGAGTTTGCTGTCCTTGACCCGAGAAGTATGATTTGGAACATCAGTGGACACTTCTTCCCTTGAACTAATTCTGCATCATTCTCAAATGGTATAGTAGCATCGACACAATCGTCAGGAAACTCAGATATTCAGAACTCTTGGGACGAAGGAGGTTGGCACTTCTAGAGATGGTTCTGAGTAATCATTTTGAGATGACAACAATTAGTCAGCACGGTGCCACCAAACTAATTCATCTTCAATTTGAACTGTGTAAGAAATTAGACCTGTTTTTGCTAAAATGATGGCTGGTTCCCAATTCTCACTCATGGTATAATTACACGCTAACACTCCATCTCCTTGTTGAAATGAGTGTCGTTTTGTTCTCATTTCCCATCAAGCACTTGGGATTGTTGTTGTTTGAAACTTTCAGGATGCTGAATGTTGCAATGAGATCGCCTCTCATCCAGACAAATTCCAGAGAATATAGACCGAATTTACTCAGCCTCTCGTCACAGGTCGACCCCTTCATCCCAGGACCCAATTCAGTGAAGCTTCACTGTACAGCCTCCAATGCGAGTGCACCCTTCTGTAAATATCAGCACCAGAATTGACACACAAGGGGTAGTCTCACCAAAATCCCGTACAATTGGAGACAGACTTTTTTATTCTTGTGCTTAGTGTCCTAATGTACAGAGAAACGTAAGAATAGGATTGGTCCTAATGTAAGCGGGTAATACTCAAAGTCCTGCACCAGAAGATTAAAAGTTCAAATCCCACTCTGGAAACATGAGTACAAATGCAGGACTGGGTGTCGTGTTGTTGGAAGTGTTTCTTTTTGTTGATGTGATGTGAAAGCAAGGCTTCATTTAACTGCTCTCAAGTGGACATAAAAGATCCCATGACATAATTTTGGAAAGAGCAGTGAATTTCTACCCAGTGTGCTGTTTGCGGGATCTTGCTATGCACACTTTATAAAGTACATTACTGGTTGTAAGGGGCTTTGGGATGTTCTGAGGTTGTGAAGATGCAGTTTCTAACTGTCTTAACATTTTCTTCCCCCACTGATTATTGTTTCAGAACGAACTCTACCAGTTAATTCCTGCTCTTATTGTTGATGGACACTTTCTTCCTGATGATCCCCAGAGCATGTTCCAGAATGGAATGTTCCAGAAAATCCCATACCTGATCGGAGTGACCACAGAAGAGGCAGTAGCGAGTCTTGTCCACCCAGAGGTAAAATCAACCTGGTGCTTAATGGACAAAAACTCTCAATTAACTCAAGGTGATAGACTGGCGGCAAAGTTGGATGCTGTCTAACCCTGAGCCTCATCCCCTCTCCACTGGAAAAAAGATTTGCATCCACGACTGTCACATCTTCCCCCAGCTTAAACTCATCTGCTGCAGAAACTCTGCTTCCTGCCTTTTTTAACTATAAACTCCACCATCCCGACATTCCCAAATGCAAAATACTGCAGATGCTGGAAACATGGAATAAGGGCAGGTAATCCTGGAGATACTCAGCAGATCAGCCAGTGACTGTGGAGGAAGAGAGAGAGAATTAACATTTCATTTGATTTGATTTAATATTGTCACATGTATTAACATACAGTGAAAAATATTGTTTCCTGCGGGCTGTACAGACAAAGCATACCGTTCATAGAACATAGAACATAGAACAGTACAGCACAGAACAGGCCCTTCGGCCCACGATGTTGTGCCGAGCTTTATCTGAAACCAAGATCAAGCTATCCCACTCCCTATCATCCTGGTGTGCTCCATGTGCCTATCCAATAACCGCTTAAATGTTTCTAAAGTGTCTGACTCCACTATCACTGCAGGCAGTCCATTCCACACCCCAACCACTCTCTGCGTAAAGAACCTACCTCTGATATCCGTCCTGTATCTCCCACCACGAACCCTATAGTTATGTTCATAGAGAAGGAAATGAGAGACTGCAGAATGTAGTGTTACATCATAGCTCGGGTGTAGAGAAAGATCAGCTTAATGCGAGGTAGGTCCATTCAAAAGTCTGACAGCAGCAGGGAAGAAGCTGTTCTTGAGTTGGTTGGTACGTGACCTCAGACTTTTGTATCTTTTTCCCGAAGGAAGAAGGTGGAAGAGAGAATGTCCGGGGTGTGTGGGGTCCTTGACTATGTTGGCTGCTTTTCTGAGGCAGCAGGAAGTGTAGACAGAGTCAATGGATGGGAGGCTGGTTTGTGTGATGGATTGGGCTACATTCATGACTCTTTGTAGTTTCTTGCGGTTTTGGTCAGAGCCGGAGCCATACCGAGCTGTGATACAACCAGAAAGAATGCTTTCTATGGTGCACCTGTAAAAGTTGGTAAGAGTTGTAGCAGAATCTCAAATGTCCTTAGTCTTCTGAGGAAGTAGAGGCGTTGTGGGCTTTCTTTAGAGTCAGCATGGGGGACCAGGGAAGTTTACGTAAGATAACAGAGTCAGCGGGTTTATAATTGTTTTGGTGGAGATAGATTTCTGCTCTCCCTTTTTCAATTTCCAGAGATGGATGAGAGATTGATGGAAATTGGAAGCAAATTTTCCAGTTTAGTTGGGAACAGGAAACAATGTTGACAGAGGGATGGATTTTGGAGGTCATGGTGGTGTCGTGGTAATGTCATGAGGATAATAATCCTGAGGCTTAACCCTCTGGCAACATGTGTTCAATTTTAGGTTGTGATGAACAAAGCATCGTAGCTGTGAGGGACAGCTCGGTGGATAGGATATTAGTATGTAGATAGGCTGGAAAATTGGGCGGGGATCCTGGCTTCAGGATTCAATCCTGGACCAGGGAGCGGCGCGGGCTTGGAGGGCCGAAGGGCCTGTTCCTGTGCTGTATTGTTCTTTGTTCTTTGTTCTAATTCCCACCATGGCAGTTAGTGGAACTAAAATTCAATGTGACATTATCATCAGTATGTTGGTTGCCGGGATAGATCTTCACCAGATCATCATCCCTGCTCATGTTCGAAATAATGCGAAGGGTTCTATTACTTTCAGGTGAGAGGGAGATAGATGCCCCATTTTAATTTCTCATTTGTCCCAGGGAAACTCTGTAAGTGCAGCACTCCCTCAGTACTGACCCTCTGACAGTGCGGCACTCCCTCAGTACTGACCCTCTGACAGTGCAGCATTCCCTCAGTACTGACCCTCTGACAGTGTGGCACTCCCTCAGTACTGACCCTCTGACAGTACGGCACTCCCTCAGTACTGACCCTCTGACAGTGCGGCACTCCCTCAGTACTGACCCTCTGACAGTGCGGCACTCCCTCAGTACTGACCCTCTGACAGTGCGGCACTCCCTCAGTACTGACCCTCTGACAGTGCGGCACTCCCTCAGTACTGACCCTCTGACAGTGCGGCACTCCCACAGTACTGACCCTCCAATTGTGCGGCACTCCCTCAGTACTGACCCTCTGACAGTGCGGCACTCCCTCAGTACTGACCCTCTGACAGTGTGGCACTCCCTCAGTACTGACCCTCTGACAGTGCGGCACTCCCTCAGTACTGACCCTCTGACAGTGCGTGCCGCACTGTCAGAGGGTCAGTACTGAGGGAGTGCCGCACTGTCAGAGGGTCAGTACTGAGGGAGTGCCACACTGTCAGAGGGTCAGTACTGAGGGAGTGCCGCACTGTCAGAGGGTCAGTACTGAGGGAGTGCCGCACAATTGGAGGGTCAGTACTGTGGGAGTGCCGCACTGTCAGAGGGTCAGTACTGAGGGAGTGCCGCACTGTCAGAGGGTCAGTACTGAGGGAGTGCCGCACTGTCAGAGGGTCAGTGCTGAGGGAGTGCTGCACTCCCTCAGTACTGACCCTCTGAGAGTGCAGCACTCCCTCAGCACTGACCCTCTGACAGTGTGGCACTCCCTCAGTACTGACCCTCTGACAGTGCGGGCACTCACTCAGTACTGACCCTCTGACAGTGCGGCACTCCCTCAGTACTGACCCTCTGACAGTGTGGCACTCCCTCAGCACTGACCCTCTGACAGTGCAGCACTCCCTCAGGACTGACCCTCTGAGAGTGCAGCACTCCCTCAGTACTGACCCTCTGACAGTGTGGGCACTCCCTCAGTACTGACCCTCTAACAGTGCGGCGCTCCATCAGCACTGACCCGCTGACAGTGCGGCACTCCCTCAGTACTAACCCTCTGACAGTGCATCACTCCCTCAGTACTGACCCTCTGACAGTGCAGCACTCCCTCAGTACAGACCCTCTGACCGTGCAGCACTCCCTCAGTACTGACCCTCTGACTGTGCGGCACTCCCTCAGTACTGACCCTCTGACAGTGCAGCACTCCCTCAGCACTGACCCTCTGACAGTGCAGCACTCCTTCAGTACTGACCCTCTGACAGTGCAGCACTCCCTCAGCACTGACCCTTTGACGGTGCGGCACTCCCTCAGTACTGACCCTCTGACAGTGCAGCACTCCCTCAGTACTGACCCTTTGACAATGCAGCACTCCCTCAGTACTGACCCTCTGACAGTGCAGCACTCCCTCAGTACTGACCCTCTGACAGTGCGGCACTCCCTCAGTACTAACCCTCTGACAGTGCAGCACTCCCTCAGTACTGACCCTCTGACAGTGCGGCACTCCCTCAGTACTAACCCTCTGAATGTGCGGCACTCCCTCAGTACTGACCCTCTGACAGTGCGGCACTCCCTCAGTACTAACTCTCTGAATGTGCGGCACTCCCTCAGTACTGACCCTCTGACAGTGCAGCACTCCCTCAGTACTGACCCTCTGACAGTGCAGCACTCCCTCAGCACTGACCCTCTGACAGTGCAGCACTCCCTCAGCACTGACCCTCTGACAGTGCAGCACTCCCTCAGGACGAACCCTCTGACAGTGAAGCACTCCCTCAGTACTGACCCTCTGACAGTGCGGCACTCCCTCAGTACTGACCCTCTGACAGTGCAGCACTCCCTCAGTACTGACCCTCTGACAGTGCAGCACTCCCTCAGCACTGACCCTCTGACAGTGCAGCACTCCCTCAGTACTGACCCTTTGACAATGCAGCACTCCCTCAGTACTGACCCTCTGACAGTGCAGCACTCCCTCAGTACTGACCCTCTGACAGTGCGGCACTCCCTCAGTACTAACCCTCTGACAGTGCAGCACTCCCTCAGTACTGACCCTCTGACAGTGCGGCACTCCCTCAGTACTAACCCTCTGAATGTGCGGCACTCCCTCAGTACTGACCCTCTGACAGTGCGGCACTCCCTCAGTACTAACTCTCTGAATGTGCGGCACTCCCTCAGTACTGACCCTCTGACAGTGCAGCACTCCCTCAGTACTGACCCTCTGACAGTGCAGCACTCCCTCAGCACTGACCCTCTGACAGTGCAGCACTCCCTCAGCACTGACCCTCTGACAGTGCAGCACTCCCTCAGGACGAACCCTCTGACAGTGAAGCACTCCCTCAGTACTGACCCTCTGACAGTGCGGCACTCCCTCAGTACTGACCCTCTGACAGTGCAGCACTCCCTCAGTACTGACCCTCTGACAGTGCAGCACTCCCTCAGCACTGACCCTCTGACAGTGCAGCACTCCCTCAGCACTGACCCTCTGACAGTGCGGCACTCCCTCAGTACTGACCCTCTGACAGTGTGGCACTCCCTCAGTACTGACCCTCTGACAGTGCGGCACTCCCTCAGTACTAACCCTCTGACAGTGCAGCACTCCCTCAGTACTGACCCTCTGACAGTGCGGCACTCCCTCAGTACTGACCCTCTGACAGTGCGGCACTCCCTCAGTACTAACCCTCTGACAGTGCAGCACTCCCTCAGTACTGACCCTCTGACAGTGCGGCACTCCCTCAGTACTAACCCTCTGAATGTGCGGCACTCCCTCAGTACTGACCCTCTGACAGTGCAGCACTCCCTCAGTACTGACCCTCTGACAGTGCAGCACTCCCTCAGCACTGAGCCTCTGACAGTGCGGCACTCCCTCAGTACTGCCCCTCTGACAGTGTGGCACTCCCTCAGTACTGACCTTTTGACAGTGCGGCACTCACTCAGTACTAACCCTCTGACAGTGAAGCACTCCCTCAGTACTGACCCTCTGACAGTGCGGCACTCCCTCAGTACTGACCCTCTGACAGTGCAGCACTCCCTCAGTACTGACCCTCTGACAGTGCAGCACTCCCTCAGTACTGACCCTCTGACAGTGCAGCACTCCCTCAGTACTGACCCTCTGACAGTGCAGCACTCCCTCAGCACTGACCCTCTGACAGTGCAGCACTCCCTCAGTACTGACCCTCTGACAGTGTGGCACTCCCTCAGTACTGACCCTCTGACAGTGCGGCACTCACTCAGTACTAACCCTCTGACAGTGAAGCACTCCCTCAGTACTGACCCTCTGACAGTGCGGCACTCCCTCAGTACTGACCCTCTGACAGTGCAGCACTCCCTCAGTACTGACCCTCTGACAGTGCAGCACTCCCTCAGTACTGACCCTCTGACAGTGCAGCACTCCCTCAGTACTGACCCTCTGACAGTGCAGCACTCCCTCAGTACTGACCCTCTGACAGTGCAGCACTCCCTCAGTACTGACCCTCTGACAGTGCAGCACTCCCTCAGCACTGACCCTCTGACAGTGCAGCACTCCCTCAGTACTGACCCTCTGACAGTGTGGCACTCCCTCAGTACTGACCCTCTGACAGTGCGGCACTCACTCAGTACTAACCCTCTGACAGTGAAGCACTCCCTCAGTACTGACCCTCTGACAGTGCGGCACTCCCTCAGTACTGACCCTCTGACAGTGCAGCACTCCCTCAGTACTGACCCTCTGACAGTGCAGCACTCCCTCAGTACTGACCCTCTGACAGTGCAGCACTCCCTCAGTACTGACCCTCTGACAGTGCAGCACTCCCTCAGCACTGACCCTCTGACAGTGCAGCACTCCCTCAGCACTGACCCTCTGACAGTGCGGCACTCCCTCAGCACTGACCCTCTGACAGTGCGGCACTCCCTCAGTACTGACCCTCCGATAGTGCGGCGCTCCCTCAGTACTGACCCTCTGACAGTGCGGCACTCCCTCAGTCCTGAACCTCTGACAGTGCGGCACTCCCTCAGTACTGACCCTCTGACAGTGCGGCACTCCCTCAGTACTGACCCTCTGACAGTGCGGCACTCCCTCAGTACTGACCCTCTGACAGTGCGGCACTCCCTCAGTACTGACCCTCTGACAGTGTGGCACTCCCTCAGTCCTGACCCTCTGACAGTGCGGCACTCCCTCAGTACTGACCCTCTGACAGTGCAGCACTCCCTCAGCACTGACCCTCTGACAGTGCGGCACTCCCTCAGTACTGACCCTCTGACAGTGTGGCACTCCCTCAGTACTGACCCTCTGACAGTGCGGCACTCACTCAGTACTAACCCTCTGACAGTGCAGCACTCCCTCAGTACTAACCCTCTGACAGTGAAGCACTCCCTCAGTACTGACCCTCTGACAGTGCGGCACTCCCTCAGTACTGACCCTCTGACAGTGCAGCACTCCCTCAGTACTGACCCTCTGACAGTGCAGCACTCCCTCAGTACTGACCCTCTGACAGTGCAGCACTCCCTCAGTACTGACCCTCTGACAGTGCGGCACTCCCTCAGCACTGACCCTCTGACAGTGCGGCACTCCCTCAGTACTGACCCTCCGACAGTGCGGCACTCCCTCAGTACAGACCCTCTGACAGTGCGGCACTCCCTCAGTACTGACCCTCTGACAGTGCGGCACTCCCTCAGTACTGACCCTCTGACAGTGCGGCACTCCCTCAGTACTGACCCTCTGACAGTGCGGCACTCCCTCAGTACTGACCCTCTGACAGTGCGGCACTCCCTCAGTACTGACCCTCTGACAGTGTGGCACTCCCTCAGTCCTGACCCTCTGACAGTGCGGCACTCCCTCAGTACTGACCCTCTGACAGTGTGGCACTCCCTCAGTACTGACCCTCTGACAGTGCGGCACTCACTCAGTACTAACCCTCTGACAGTGCAGCACTCCCTCAGTACTAACCCTCTGACAGTGAAGCACTCCCTCAGGACTGACCCTCTGACAGTGCGGCACTCCCTCAGTACTGACCCTCTGACAGTGTGGCACTCCCTCAGTACTAACCCTCTGACAGTGCGGCACTCCCTCAGTACTGACCCTCTGACAGTGCAGCACTCCCTCAGTACTGACCCTCTGACAGTGCGGCACTCCCTCAGTACTGACCCTCTGACAGTGCAGCACTCCCTCAGTACTGACCCTCTGACAGTGCAGCACTCCCTCAGCACTGACCCTCTGACAGTGCAGCACTCCCTCAGTACTGACCCTCTGACAGTGCGGCACTCCCTCAGCACTGACCCTCTGACAGTGCGGCACTCCCTCAGTACTGACCCTCTGACAGTGCGGCACTCCCTCAGTACTAACCCTCTGACAGTGCGACACTCCCTCAGTACTGACCCTCTGACAGTGCAGCGCTCCCTCAGTACTGACCCTCTGATAGTGCGGCACTCCCTCAGGACTGACCCTCTGACACTGCGGCACTCCCCCAGTACTGACCCTCTGACAGTGCGGCACTCCCTCAGTACTAACCCTCTGACAGTGCGGCACTCCCTCAGTACTGACCCTCTGACAGTGCAGCACTCCTTCAGTACTGACCCTCTGACAGTGCGGCACTCCCTCAGTACTAACCCTCTGACAGTGCAGCACTCCCTCAGTACTGACCCTCTGACAGTGCGGCACTCCCTCAGTACTAACTCTCTGAATGTGCGGCACTCCCTCAGTACTGACCCTCTGACAGTGCGGCACTCCCTCAGTACTAACCCTCTGAATGTGCGGCACTCCCTCAGTACTGACCCTCTGACAGTGCAGCACTCCCTCAGTACTGATCCTCTGACAGTGTGGCACTCCCTCAGTACTGACCCTCTGACAGTGCGGCACTCACTCAGTACTAACCCTCTGACAGTGCAGCACTCCCTCAGTACTGACCCTCTGACAGTGCAGCACTCCCTCAGTACTAACCCTCTGACAGTGAAGCACTCCCTCAGTACTGACCCTCTGACAGTGCGGCACTCCCTCAGTACTGACCCTCTGACAGTGCAGCACTCCCTCAGTACTGACCCTCTGACAGTGCAGCACTCCCTCAGTACTGACCCTCTGACAGTGCAGCACTCCCTCAGTACTGACCCTCTGACAGTGCGGCACTCCCTCAGCACTGACCCTCTGACAGTGCGGCACTCCCTCAGTACTGACCCTCCGACAGTGCGGCACTCCCTCAGTACAGACCCTCTGACAGTGCGGCACTCCCTCAGTACTGACCCTCTGACAGTGCAGCACTCCCTCAGTACTGACCCTCTGACAGTGCAGCACTCCCTCAGCACTGACCCTCTGACAGTGCAGCACTCCCTCAGTACTGACCCTCTGACAGTGCGGCACTCCCTCAGTACTAACCCTCTGAATGTGCGGCACTCCCTCAGTACTGACCCTCTGACAGTGCAGCACTCCCTCAGTACTGATCCTCTGACAGTGTGGCACTCCCTCAGTACTGACCCTCTGACAGTGCGGCACTCACTCAGTACTAACCCTCTGACAGTGCAGCACTCCCTCAGTACTGACCCTCTGACAGTGCAGCACTCCCTCAGTACTAACCCTCTGACAGTGCGGCACTCCCTCAGTACTGACCCTCTGACAGTGCAGCACTCCCTCAGTACTGACCCTCTGACAGTGCAGCACTCCCTCAGTACTGACCCTCTGACAGTGCAGCACTCCCTCAGTACTGACCCTCTGACAGTGCGGCACTCCCTCAGCACTGACCCTCTGACAGTGCGGCACTCCCTCAGTACTGACCCTCCGACAGTGCGGCACTCCCTCAGTACAGACCCTCTGACAGTGCGGCACTCCCTCAGTACTGACCCTCTGACAGTGCAGCACTCCCTCAGTACTGACCCTCTGACAGTGCAGCACTCCCTCAGCACTGACCCTCTGACAGTGCAGCACTCCCTCAGTACTGACCCTCTGACAGTGCGGCACTCCCTCAGCACTGACCCTCTGACAGTGCGGCACTCCCTCAGTACTGACCCTCTGACAGTGCAGCGCTCCCTCAGTACTGACCCTCTGACAGTGCGGCACTCCCTCAGTACTGACCCTCTGACAGTGCGGCACTCCCTCAGTACTGACCCTCTGACAGTGCGGCACTCCCTCAGTACTAACCCTCTGACAGTGCGGCACTCCCTCAGTACTGACCCTCTGACAGTGCAGCGCTCCCTCAGTACTGACCCTCTGACAGTGCGGCACTCCCTCAGTACTGACCCTCTGACAGTGCGGCACTCCCCCAGTACTGACCCTCTGACAGTGCGGCACTCCCTCAGTACTGACCCTCTGACAGTGCGGCACTCCCTCAGTACTAACCCTCTGACAGTGCGGCACTCCCTCAGTACTGACCCTCTGACAGTGCGGCACTCCCTCAGTACTGACCCTCTGACAGTGCGGCACTCCCTCAGTACTGACCCTCTGACAGTGCGGCACTCCCTCAGTACTGACCCTCTGACAGTGCGGCACTCCCTCAGTACTGACCCCCTGACAGTGTGGCACTCCCTCAGTCCTGACCCTCTGACAGTGCGGCACTCCCTCAGTACTGACCCTCTGACAGTGTGGCACTCCCTCAGTACTGACCCTCTGACAGTGCGGCACTCACTCAGTACTAACCCTCTGACAGTGCAGCACTCCCTCAGTACTAACCCTGTGACAGTGAAGCACTCCCTCAGTACTGACCCTCTGACAGTGCGGCACTCCCTCAGTACTGACCCTCTGACAGTGCAGCACTCCCTCAGTACTGACCCTCTGACAGTGCAGCACTCCCTCAGCACTGACCCTCTGACAGTGCAGCACTCCCTCAGTACTGACCCTCTGACAGTGCGGCACTCCCTCAGCACTGACCCTCTGACAGTGCGGCACTCCCTCAGTACTGACCCTCTGACAGTGCGGCACTCCCTCAGCACTGACCCTCTGACAGTGCGGCACTCCCTCAGTACTGACCCTCTGACAGTGCGGCACTCCCTCAGTACTAACCCTCTGACAGTGCGGCACTCCCTCAGTACTGACCCTCTGACAGTGCGGCACTCCCTCAGCACTGACCCTCTGACAGTGCGGCACTCCCTCAGTACTGACCCTCTGACAGTGCGGCACTCCCTCAGTACTGACCCTCTGACAGTGCGGCACTCCCTCAGTACTGACCCTCTGACAGTGCGGCACTCCCTCAGTACTGACCCTCTGACAGTGCGGCACTCCCTCAGTACTGACCCTCTGACAGTGCGGCACTCCCTCAGTACTGACCCTCTGACAATGCAGCACTCCCTCAGTACTGACCCTCTGACACTGCGGCACTCCCTCAGCACTGACCCTCTGACAATGCAGCACTCCCTCAGTACTGACCCTCTGACAGTGCGGCACTCCCTCAGTACTGACCCTCTGACAGTGCGGCACTCCCTCAGTACTGACCCTCTGACAGTGCGGCACTCCCTCAGTACTCCACTGCATTGTCAGGTTGGATTTTTGTCCTTACGTCTTTAGAATAAGACAATAAACCTGTTACCCATTGGTCCACATTTGACATTGCTCGCTGCACTCTGTTTTCTCTGTGGCTCCCCCCTCCCAGCCCACCCTGCTGAGCCGTTGCCTCTGTCCTCGGGGAAAGCGTTGAAAGTATTAAACTCTTTCTTCCTTCACAGAAAATTATTCCTTCCAACTGGGAAACAGGAATAACCAGAGAACAAATTAAGGAGAAAATTAACACTTATATCAAGCCACTAGTAAGTGAATTTTATTTGAATTATTCTGTCACACAATGTCAAAACACGTTTGGACTTGCCATGTGTTCCTGAGTGAATTGGTTGTAACACTCTGCTGCCATCCCGATTCAATCTTGTAAACTCTGAATAAGACATGAATACAGCTCAATATATGTCCAAGTCTTTTCAGCAAAGGTTTAATGACCGAGGACTTAAGCTGGCACAGTGGTTCGTACTGCTGCTTCACAGCGCTCGCGACACGGGTTCAAATCCCACCGTGGCAGATGGTGGAATTTATTTATTTTATTTATTATTTATTCGTCACAAGTAAGGTTTACATTAACACTGCAATGAAGTTACTGTGAAATTCCCCGAGTCGCCGCACTCCGGCACCTGTCCAGGTCACTGCACCCTAACCAGCACGTCTTTCAGAATGTGGCAGGAAACCGGAGCACCCAGAAGAAACCCACGCAGACACGGGGAGAATGTGCAAACTCCACACAGACAGTGACCCAAGCCGGGAATCGAATTTGGGTCCCTGGCGCTGTGAGGCAGCAGTGCCAACCACTGTGCCACCCCCACCGTACTGCATGAGCAGAAATTTCCCCCAGTTAGATATTGGGAAGGCTGAAGCCATTATTTTCAGTCTCGCTGTAATAAATAGTCTGCTCCCTCAACACAGTCTCTATCCCGATCCCAGATACTGTTCTCGGATGAATCAAATTGGCACAATCTTGGTGTCATCTTTGCCCTGAGGTGAACCTTCAACATATTTTTGCCCTAATTATGCCCTCCGTCACATCACATCTCCATCCCTGCCTCAGCTCTTCTGTTGCTGAAATTCTCATTTATCTCTTTTTTACCTCTACACTCAGCTACTCCCGTATACCCTAGCTGCCCTAACCCTCTGTAAACACCTACCAAACGCCCTTCGCCTGCTCACTGACCTACACTGACTCCAGGTAAAACATCACCTCAATTTTGAAACTTCCATTCTTCTTTCCAAATCCCTCCAAGGCCTAACCTTTTCCTAGCTCTGTAATCTCCACTGGCCCCAATAGCCCTCCTATGCCTGGCTCCACATCTCCACATCATGCCTGGCTCAGTCAGTATTGCTCCCACCTTGTGTCAGAAGGTCATGGCTATAAGGTTCAAGGATATGGATACAAGGTCCAAGGCCTCACCCGGGTCCTGAAAGGAGTTTTTTTATTATCTGTTCTGGATGCCGTTGATATGCCAGTATTTTCATTTCAATAAATTGTATTGTGGGACACAGACTGATTTAACTTTCTGATTAGTTTGGTGAGGAGAATGGAGAGCTGATTTATGATGAATATTTTAATGACATACACGACCCTGACACACTGAAAGAACGTTATCTCGACATGTTTGGTGATGTGTTTATAGCTGTTCCTACACTGAGAGCAGCCCAGTACTACAAAGGTGAGCATAAAGTACACAACTCTTTAGCATTAGAAAATAATGAGGCTATATTGAAATTGTGTACATTGGGAGTGAGTGGGAAAGGATTTGGGTCCATTGGGCTTGTGTATAGTGGGAGCGAGTGGGAAGGGGTTTGGTTCATTGGGATTGTGTATAGTGGGAGCGAGTGGGAAGGGGTTTGGGTCCACTGGGATTGTGTATAGTGGGAGCGAGTGGGAAGGGGTTTGGTTCATTGGGATTGTGTATAGTGGGAGCGAGTGGGAAGGGGTTTGGGTCCATTGGGATTGTGTACAGTGGGAGTGAGTGGGAAGGGTTTGGATCAATAGGATTCCAAGTTGGGCTGGTGTTCTGTGAATGGATTGTATTTTTTTTGCTGTGGTTTCTGTAGCTCTCTCTAATGTTCTTTTTCCAGATGCTGGGAACCCTGTGTTTTTATATGAATTCCAGCACCGTGCTAGCTTCTTTAAGAGAAGAATACCCCAATTCAAGCGAGCGCCTCATGGGGCTGAACTGACCTTTGTCTTTGGGGGGCCCCTCATCCCTGATTTTGAAGTTTTACTGGGTAAGGAATTTAAAATCTTCACTAACCTATAATCAGCTGTATTCCAGTGTGGGTAGAGCAGTTTGGTGGTTACAGTAACAGACTGGTGACCCAGAACTTAGAGTCACAGAGGTTTACAGCATGGAAACAGGCCCTTCAGCCCAACATGTCCATGCTGCCCTCCTCCTGTTCTGTTCTGTGGGGTAAGGAGCCACCAATCAGCCTTGTTCCAGCTTCCAGCCTTGTTCTCAGCTGCTCATTCCTGCATTGAGGAAACAATGGCCAGACAGTGTTCCAAAGTTAAACCTTGGATTGCTGATTCTATTTGCCGTGACTCCCAGTATAATACACTAGGGGTGGAGGCAGATGGACTGTGATGCCTTGACAGGTTAAATATTCTGCTGACACATATTGTTCAGAATGGCAGTTGATAAAAGGATGTTTAAGGAACCAGATATTGCCGTTTTTGCGTCACCTTTCACTGCCCAGGACATTCCAAAGTGCTTCATAGCCAATGAAGTACTTTAGAGTTTCCAACTCTTTACGAAAGGATATATTTGCATTGCAAGCGTGCAGCAAAGGCTCACTAAATTGGTCTCTGGGATGTGGGAGTTGTCCTGTGATGTGAAGCTGTGTAAATTGGATCTATATCTCTGGAGTTTAGAAGATGATGTGGAGATGCCGGCGTTGGACTGGGGTGGGCACAATAAGCAGTCTCACAACACCAGGTTAAAGTCCAACAGGTTTATTTGGAATCACAAGCTTTTGGAGCACTGCTCCTTCATCAGTGAGTCACCTGATGAAGGGACAACGCTCCGAAAGCTTGTGCTACCAAATAAACGTGTTGAACTTTAACCTGGTGTTGTGAGACTTCTTACTGAGTTTAGAAGAATGAGAGGTGTACTCATTGGAGCAAACAAGATTCTGAAGGGGTTTGAGAGAATGGGCACTGAGAAAGAGAGTGGGGAATCGAGACACAGGGGTCACAGCCTCAGGGTAAGGAGGCTAAGCTGAGGTGAAATTAATCCACTCAAAGAGTTGTGAATCTTTGGGACTCTCTACCCGAGGGTTTTGCTCTTTGAATATATTTAAGGTTGTGGAATAGACAGAATTTTGGTATCTCAGGAAATGAAGAGGATCAAGCAGGAAAGTGAGGAGTTGAAGCCCAACTTCAGCCATGATTATATTGAATGGTGAAGCAAACTCGATGGGCCGAATGGTCTGCTCCTGCTCCTATTTCTTGTGTTTTTGTACAGGAAACACAGCAGCCAGTCACAAACAGCCGTGTGATAAATGATCACATCAAAGAATCAATTTGGTGATGTTAGTGAGGGATGTTAGTTAGTGATGTTAGTTAGTGATGTTAGTGAGGGATGTCAGTTAGTGATGTTAGTGAGGGATGTCAGTTAGTGATGTTAGTGAGGGATGTTAGTGAGGGATGTTAGTTAGTGATGTTAGTTAGTGATGTTAGTGAGGGATGTTAGTTATTGATGTTAGTTAGTGATGTTAGTGAGGGATGTTAGTGAGGGATGTTAGTTAGTGATGTTAGTTAGTGATGTTAGTGAGGGATGTTAGTTATTGATGTTAGTTAGTGATGTTAGTGAGGGATGTTAGTGAGGGATGTTAGTGAGGGATGTTAGTGAGGGATGTTAGTGAGGGATGTTAGTTAGTGATGTTAGTGAGGGATGTTAGTGAGTGATGTTAGTGAGGGATGTTAGTGAGGGATGTTAGTTAGTGATGTTAGTGAGGGATGTTAGTTGAAGGATCAGTATTGTCCAGAATGCCAGAGAGATCACACCTCCTTCCAAAGTTCTGTGTTTACATTCACTCAGAGAGTGCACAGAGCCTCAATTCAACACTGCATCTGAGAGATAGCATCCTCCCAGTGCAGCACACCCTCAGTACTGCACCGGAGTATCAGCTTGAATTCCTTACTAAAGCCTTTAGAGAGGGCCTCAAACCCATACCCTTGACAATTCTACGTGACAGTGATACTATTAAGTCACAGCTAACACCGAAACATGCCCAATGGGATTGATGGCATTCACATGTTGCACCTTCTGATTTAATTAGTTCATGGGACATGGGTGTCGCTGGCTAGGCCAGCATTTATTGACCATCCCTAATTGCCCCTTGATCAGGTGTTGGTGAGCTGCCTTCTGGAATCTCCCAGAGTGCTGTTAGGGAGGGACTTCCAGGATTTTGACCCAGTGACAGTGAAGGAATGGCTGACATATTTCCGAGTCAGGATGGTGAGTGACTTGGAGGGGAACCTCCAGGTGGCGGTCTTCCCAGGTATCTGCTGCCCTCGTCCTTCCAGATGGGAGAAATGACAGTGTTATTGCTGAAAAAGAGAAACATGTTGTTGAAGCTTTTCATCTTGCACTCATCAGGGCAAACACAAGAATTTCAAACAATCACAGCAATTTATTCCACAGGAATAAATGGTGCTGATTGGTTGGCAAGTCAATTGATTAGCTAATGTGTTGACATGGAGACAGCAAAGGGGACCTATCGGCTCCCAGGTAATTCAGAAAAAGGTGTAAGGCTTGAATGTATACACGGAGCTAAGTCCCATTCTGGCCAATTGTCCGAAATTAGTTGTTAGTGTAACTATTAGCACAGTGTGTGTGTGTCGTTAATAGTGTAACTGTCAGCACACACTCACTGACTCAAATCAGCAATGACGGTTGTGATGATGATTTATTTAACAGGTAACATGACTGAAGAAGAAAAGGAACTCAGCAAGTTGGTGATGTCATACTGGGCCACATTTGCATGGACTGGGTAAGATTTTAATTCATTCAAATCTCCTCATGACATTGTTATCCCAGGTAGTTTATCAAGGCACCTCGATGCCAAAATGAGAAATCACCAATACCGTAGAACCCTAGAAAGGTTACAGCACAGAGGGGGCCATTCAGCCCATCTTGTCCATGCCAGCCCAAAGACACCTAGGTGCCCTTTCACATCCCACCTTCCTGCACCCGGCCCATAGCCCTATCGACCAAGGACTTTGAATTTCCTATCACTGTCTGAACCCCGGAAGGAAGAAAAAGCTGCATTTACATAGCGCCTCTCACGACCACAGCACCTTTCAAAATGCTTCACAACCACTCAGTGTCAAACTGCGGGAACAGTCTGCAGTGACGATGTCCTCCCTCAAACACCTTCAGCATTCTCCGAATATAAATAAACAAAATCCACCAATGACCCCTAATGGCAGACAACAGTACTCCATCACTCAATTCACACAACACCCCATTGACATTCCATTTCCATGGTTACTAAGTAGGATATTAACAAAACATTGAACACTCGTTTCACAATCTAATACTTCCCAAAGGTTGTCATTTTGTACTCTAGTGGAAATACTTATAAAACACTGTATTTCCATTGTTTGAACAGTGAAGTTCGCTTTCCAAAGAACAAATCAGTGCTTTTGAGAGTTAAGAGGAGATCGATGAACATGTTTCAGTGAATTGTAGAGTTGTGGAGAATAGTTTGCAGAATGGCACACTGGATCATTGAATCCTACAGTGTAGGAGGAGGCCATTCGCCCCATCGAGTCTGCACCGACCACAATCCCTCCCAGATCCTTTTCCCGTAACCCCACATATTTACCCTTTCTAGTCCCCCGACATTAGGGTTAATTTAGCATGGCCAATCAACCTAACCTGCACATCTTTGGACTGTGGGAGTAAACCGGAGCACCCGGAGGAAACCCACGCAGACACGGGGAGAATGTGCAAACTCCACACAGTCACCTGAGGCTGGAATTTAACAGTGGTTAGCGCTGCTGCCTCACGGTGCCAGGGACCCGGATTCAATTTCCAGCTTGGGTCACCATCTGTGCGGAGTTTGCACATTCTCCCCATGTCTGTGTGGGTTTCCTCCGGGTGTTCTGGTTTCCTCCCACAGTCCGAAAGACATGCTGGTTAGGTGCATTGGCCATGCTAAATTCTCCCTCCGTGTACCCGAACAGGCACCAGAGTGAGGTGACTAGGGGATTTTCACAGTAACTTCATTGCAGTGTTAATGTAAACCTATTTGTGACACTAATAAATAAACTTAAACACTGATGTCTTGGTGTTTGGGTTGTTTTTGGCTCTGGTCTTGTTTCATGTATAGTACTTGTTCTTAACCCATTTAATTGGCTTCCAATACATCAAGCCTGTCTCTGTGACCTGGGTCTCTCACAAGGGCAGGCCTGAAGGAATAGAGGCAACCTGACTCCATTTCTTTATCTCCTGCACTGTTATCAGTCCCCAGGCTGGTACTGACAGATATCTTAATTACCTCCAACAAGCACTTTCTCACAGTTCAAGGCCAGTGCTCTGCACGCACAGTTTCATTCATTTTGCCGACTTTGTTAATTCAGGGCTTGGCTAAATTACCCATCCTGCCTTGTGTTCAGTCAGGGTACATCTTCCCTTTGCTGTTCCATGTCATTGCCCTGAGACAAATTCTGCGCACACACGGTCACCAAGCAACCAGTCTACGTTCATTAATATGAGAAATAAAGAAATAGTTACATCGTTAAAAAGTGATTCAAATCAATTAAATAATACATTGGCTCACAAAGGGGGGAGGAAGGTGGAGAATTGGAATGACAGGAAGCTTTGGGTCACGCGTTTGCTCTGCAAAGTCTTTATCCAGTCTGCGTTTGTTCTCCCTGGTGTGGAGGAATCTGCATTGTGAACCATAAATACAGTCTATTGAATTGGGCAGCACGGTGGCGCAGTGGTTAGCACTGCTGCCTCACAGCGCCTGGGATCTGGGTTCAATTCTGGCCTCGGGTGACTGTGTGGAGTTTGCATGTTCTCCCCGTGTTTGCATGGGTTTCCTCTGGTTTCCTTCCAAGATTTTAGTTTTAGTTTATTTATTATTAGTCATAAGAACGCTTACATTAACACTGCAGTGAAGTTACTGTGGAAATCCCCTAGTCGCCACACTCTGGCGCCTGTTCGGGTACACTGAGGGAGAGCTTAACATGTCCGATTCACCTAACCTGCACGTCTTTCGGACTGTGGGAGGAAACCGGAGCACCCGGAGGAAACCCACACTGACACAGAGAATGTGCAAATTCCAGATAGACAGTGACCCGAGCTGGGAACTGAACCCGGGTCCCTGGCGCTGTGAGGCAGCAGCGCTAACCACTGTGCCACCGTGCCGCCCATATGTGCAGGCTAGATGGATTGGCTATGCTTAGTATCCCAAGATGTATAGATTAGGTGGTTTCTCAGGGTAAATGCATAGGATGGGGTGGGCCTGGGTAAGACGCTCTTTCGGAGTCAGTGCAGACTCAATGGGCTGAATGGCCTCTTCTGCACTGTAGGGATTCTATGGTTCTATGAAGTTGAAAGAAATACCGATGGTCACAGTTTCACCCGTAAAGGGAGGTCTGGGATTTTCGATGGTGGGGGGGGGGTAAAGGGCAGGTATTATAACCCCTGCACTTGCACTAAAAGATGTTGTATGCTGGGAAGGAGTGTTGGGAGTGACTGAGTTACCATACACACTCTCTGTTCGAGTAAAAGCTGTTGCAATCTCTTCTGTGCAGGAATCCCAACAGAAATGACTTACCAGTGTGGCCAGTGAATGGTGCCTCTGAAAAATACATGCAGCTGAACCTGACACTGCAACTCGGCAACAAGTTAAAGAAAGACAAGCTCAATTTCTGGTCAGACAAACCCGCAAAAATAATCCCAAGAATATTAATCTAATTTGAAGCTCATTTCAATTCTGTGTTTGCCATGTGGAGAAATGTTTAACTTTGTGGGCGGGAGGAAGGGCAAACATACAAACATGCACATACACACACAATACATATATAAACATAGACACACACACTAACAAAGCACACATACATGTGCACTTGCCTGGATGGGTGCAGCTCCAACAACTCTCGAGAAACCAGACATCATCCAGGACAAAGCAGGCTGTGTGATTGACACCCCATTCACAAACATTCAATCTCTCCAACACCGACGCTCAGTAGCAGCAGTGTGTACTATCTACAAGATGCACTGCAGCAATTCACCAAAGATCCTTAGGCAGCACCTTCCAAACCCATGACTGCTACCATCGAGAAGGACAAGGGCAGCAGATACATGGGAACACCACCACCTGCAACTTCCCTTCCGAGTCACTCACCATCCTGACTTGGAAATATATCACCATTCCTTCGCAGTTGCTGGGTCAAAATCCTGGAACTCCCTTCCTAACAGCAATGTGGGTGTACCTACACCTCAGGGATTTCAGCGGTTCAAGAAAGCAGTTCACCACCACATGCTCAAGGGCAGGTAGCGATGGGCAATAAATGCTGGCCCAGCCAGCGGTGCCTACATCATGTAAGTTAATTTTTAAAAACAAGCATACGCAAACAGGCATACATACAAACACACACACAGACACCCACACACAGACACCCACACACAGACACCCACACACAGACACCCACACACAGACACAAACATGCTCACATAACACACACTCACGTAATCTGAAGTTTGATATATCTTTCTCACATATTAGTTAATCTGAGCTACATAACCCTCCCTGTTAGAAATCAAAGAAACAGTTAAAGAAGGAAAATGATGCCAAACAGCTTTGAATTTGACTTTAGTTGACAAGTAATTAGAAATGAAGACTGCAAAGTTGGGATTATTATACTGTAGAACTAGCTGAGATCTGCAAAAACTGCACGGACCATGGATTCAACATCCAACTGTACAACTGCTGAACATATAAAAACCAATAAAATATAGAACATTGCGATAAGAGTTGTGCACATGATTTTGTCAGAGGTTTTTGACACACTCGGTGTTAGAATTACACGCTATATTATTAATAACAACCCCATAAGTCTGTTTATTTTAAACAGTGGACAAGGAGCGGCACGGTAGCACAGTGATTAGCACTGCTGCCTCACAGCAAGAAGTCTCACAACGCCAGGTTAAAGTCCAACAGGTTTATTTGGCAGCACTGGCTTTCGGAACGCTGCTCCTTCATCAGGTGAGTGAGGACTTGTGTTCACAATCAGGGCATATACAGACACAAACTCAATGCCTCACAGCGCCAGGGGTGCAGGTTCGATTCCCGGCTCGGGTCACTGTCTGTGTGAATTTTGCACATTCTCCCCGTGTCTGTGTGGGTTTCCTCCGAGTGCTCCGGTTTCCTCCCACACTCCAAAGATGTGCGGGTTAGGTGGATTGGCCATGGAAGATTGTCCCTTAGGGCCCGAAGATGTGCAGGTTGGGGGGATTAGCGGGGTAAATATGTGGATTACGGGGTAAATTATGAGTCGGTGCAGACTTGATGGGCTGAATGGCCTCCTTCTGCACAGTAGGGATTCTGAGAGGGGTTTCACAAAGACATATTTTGTGGTCATTAGTAACATCACACAGTGTAGCTTCAACATGTACATATCCAACCTACTGCAACATTCCTCCTCCAATATCTTATTCTTCTGCGCTGTGTTCTTTAAGCTCACTCCTCCCTCAAAGGTCTGACTCAAAATTTGCAGTTACGCTCCCGAGTCCTCAATCCCCCCTCCCACCACCACCCCCTTCCCCCACCACCCCCTTCCCCCACCCTCCCAGCAAAATTGGTTTCTCCTATCTGCTCATTAATACCTTGAAATTTTCAATCAAATCAATAAACCTCCTAAATTCCAGGAAAAACAGCCCAAATTTCTACAATCTCTTCTTGCAATTAAGATGAAAAGCATTTGCAATTCTATTAGAAAAATGCAGCCGAACGCAATGTGGTCCTTTAAACAGATGTGAATAATGTTGCAAATAAACATAAAGAAATGATAGATTGGAAAATTACAATTGGAGCTTGATTATTAAAGAAAGATCAAAGAGTGCAAACCTTGAGGATTAAAAGGGAGTAGCTCTCTGGTGCATTTTCCATGGAAACAACTGGACCAATCAGCACCCTTGTTACATGCAGTATAACATGTTGTTCCCTTTGAAATTTGCACTCTTGCCTATACTGATGAGTACATGTTGAAAAGCTTTGACAGCATGTCTCTTTTTTCCACAATACTAAAGTTCAGAGGGAAATCAGCAAATTATAAATCTGTTAGCCTAATATTGGGGAGGCAGTGGCCTAGTGGTATTATTGCTAGATTATTAATCCAGAAACTCAGCTAATGTTCTGGGGACCCGAGTTCGAATCCTGCCACGGATCTGGAAAAAATCTGGAATTAAGAACCGACTGATGACCATGAAACCATTATCGATTGTCGGAAAAACCCATCTGGTTCACTAATGTCCTTTAGAGTAGGAAATCTGCCATCCTTACCTGGTCTGGCCCACATTCCCAGTTTGGGTCACTGTCTGTGTAGAGTTTGCACATTCTCCCCATGTTTGTGTGGGTTTTCTCTGAGTGCTCTGGTTTCCTCCCACAGTCCAAAGATGTGCAGGTTAGGTTGATTGGCCATGCTACATTTTGCCATAGTCTCCCGGGATGTGTATGTTAGAGGGATTAACAGGGTAAATATGTGCAGTTTCGGGGATAGGGCCTGGGTGGGATTGTTGCTGGTGCAGATTCGATGGGCTGAATGGCCTCCTTCCGCATTATAGGGATTCTATGATACATGTGGCTCCAGGGCCACAGCAATGTGGTTGACTCTCAACTGTCGTCCAAGGGCAACTAGGGGTGGGCAATAAACGCTGGCCAGCCAGCGACGCCCATGCCCCACAAATGAATTTTAAAAATCTATTAATGTTTCAAATGCTGAAAATCAAAATTAAAAATTGAAATTGCTGAATATTTGATGAACTCTGTTTTTCTCTCCATAGATGCTGCCAAAGTTGCTGCGATTTTTGTTTTAATTTCTATCCATTGACTCTAATTGCCCATCCAAAGGCCAAACTATACATGGAATGTTTCACTTTAACAGGAGCCTGAAATGATTGGTATCGGAGTACGGAACATTGGACTTAGGAGCAGGAGGAGGCTATTTGGCCCATCAAGCCTGCTGTGCCATTCGCTAAGATTATAGCTGATCTGGACTCCATTTTCCTGTCTGTCCCCCATAATCCTCCACTCCCTCGTTTATCAAAAATCTGTCTAACTCTGCCTTGAATCAATCCAATGACCCAACCTAAAGAGAAAACACTGGAAAATCTCAGCAGGTCTGGCAGCATCTGTAAGGAGAGAAAAGAGCTGACGTTCCAAGTCCAGATGACCCTTTGTCAATGACCCAGCCTTCACTGTTCTCCAGCAAAGACAATTCCACAGATTAATGACTCTCTGAGAGATAAAAATTCTCCTAATCTCTCCAAGTTCACAAGAGAAAACTACCTGCTGGTATCTACCTGTCAGGATCTTCTATACTTCGATAGATCACCTCTCATTCTTCTAAACTCCAATGGGTACAGACCCAACCTGTTCAACCTTTCCTCATAGGATAAGCCCCTTGTACTAGGAATCTGTCGAGCGAATATTCTCTGACAGCTTCTAACACAATTTCATTGTATTTCAAAGGAGACCACCACTGTATCCAATATTCCAGATGTGGTCTCTACAAAGCCCTGCACAGCTGCAGTCTTCTATCATTTAAGAGCAGAAGCTGTCCTCACAGTTTTAATGTCAAGTTCCCGAAGCCAGACAGCAAGTGTAACTCCAGGATATTGCCCTCAAATCTGAGTTGGAGACAAGATGTTATTGGGTCTGTGGTTTGGTTAGAGTTTCCGCAGTCACATACAGGTGAGGTTCCACTTGGCCACACCAGGTGTGTCCAGTCTGCATTCGATTGAAGATTTTCCTCCAGGGTGACTGAAGCCTGGTTATTGAGACTTTGGGTCGGGGACATTGGACAGGATCTGGTGGGATGGGTGAGTGGGATGGACAAAACAGCTTAGACAGCAGCAGCACCAGAAGATTCTGTCAGCAGCCAATGGCAAGCCTTCCCTGCCACCCAAAAATACCCTGTGGAGGCACGGGGGCATGGGAGGGGGCGGGGAGGGGGCGGGGGGGGGGGCGAGGCAGAAATTCCACCAGGTGTGTTTATTTGGGAGGGCCATTTCTGCCCAAGCTTTCCTCCAGGTTTTGTCAGAATTATGGAGTTGGAGATATTGAGGATTTCTCAGTGCCCTGCTGAGGGCTCAGGATGGGGAGATCCAGGTTGCTGCTGGATCTTGGACTCGAGCCAACGATTTGAGTCTGGAGGAACAATATAAAATAAGGGATAAACTTCTTAAAGGGGATGCAGGAGCGGAGGGAGTTGGGTGTATCTGTGCCCAGAACATTGAAGGTGGCAAGACAGGTGGAGAGAGCAGTTAATAAAGCATATAGTATCCTGGGCTTTATTCATAGGGGCACAGAGTGCAAGAGCAAGGAGGTTATGGTGAACTTATACAAGACACTAGTTAGACCTCAGCTGGAATATTTTTTTTTGATTTATTATTGTCACATGTATTAGTATACAGTGAAAAGTATTGTTTCTTGCGTGCTATACAGACACAGCATACCGTTCATAGAGAAGGAAAGGAGAGAGTGCAGAATGTAGTGTTACAGTCAAAGAACAAAGAACAAAGAACAGTACAGCACAGGAAACAGGCCCTTCGGCCCTCCAAGCCTGTGCTGCTCCTTGGTCCAACTAGACCAATCGTTTGTATCCCTCCGTGCCCAGGCTGCTCATGTGACTATCCAGGTAAGTCTTAAACGATGTCAGCGTGGCTGCCTCCACCACCCTACTTGGCAGCGCATTCCAGGCCCCCACCACCCTCTGTGTAAAAAACGTCCCTCTGATATCCGAGTTATACTTCGTCCCTCTCACCTTGAGCCCGTGACCCCTCGTGATCATCACCTCCGACCTGGGAAAAAGCTTCCCACTGTTCACCCTATCGATACCCTTCATAATCTTGTATACCTCTATTAGATCTCCCCTCATTCTCTGTCTTTCCAGGGAGAACAACCCCAGTTTACCCAATCTCTCCTCATAGCTAAGACCCTCCATACCAGGCAACATCCTGGTAAACCTTCTCTGCACTCTCTCTAACGCCTCCACGTCCTTCTGGTAGTGCGGCGACCAGAACTGGACGCAGTACTCCAAATGTGGCCTAACCTGCGTACTATACAGCTGCATCATCAGACTCCAGCTTTTATACTCTATACCCCGTCCTATAAAGGCAAGCATACCATATGCCTTCTTCACCACCTTCTCCACCTGTGTTGCCACCTTCAAGGATTTGTGGACTTGCACACCTAGGTCCCTCTGTGTTTCTATACTCCTGATGACTCTGCCATTTATTGTATAACTCCTCCCTACATTATTTCTTCCAAAATGCATCACTTCGCATTTATCCGGATTAAACTCCATCTGCCACCTCTCCGCCCAATTTTCCAGCCTATCTATATCCTGCTGTATTGCCCGACAATGCTCTTCGCTCTCTGCAAGTCCAGCCATAGCTAGGGTGTAGAGAAAGATCAATTTAGTGCGAGGTAGGTCCATTCAAAAGTCTGACGGCAACAGGGAAGAAACTGTTCTTGAGTCAGTCAGTACGTAACCTCAGACTTGTGTATTTTTTTCCGATGGAAGAAGGTGGAAGAGAGAATGTCCGGGGTGCGTGGGGTCCTTGATTATGCTGGCTACTTTTCCAAGGCAGCGGGAAGTGTCGACAGAGTCAATGGATGGGAGGCTGGTTTGGGTACAGTTCTGGGCGCCACACTATAGGAACGATGTGAACACATTGGACAGAGAGCAGAAGAGAATGGTTCCAGGGATGAGAAACTTCAGTTCTGAGGATAGATTGGAGAGGTTGGGACTGTTCTCCTTGGAGAGAAGGCGGCTAAGAGGAGATCTGATAGAGATCTTCAAAATCGTGAGGGGGCTGAACAGAGTAGAAACTGTTCCCGCTGGTAACAGGATCAAGAATGATTGTAAGTGATTTGCCAAAGAAGCAAATGTGATGTGAAGAAGAACTTTTTCCACACAGCGAATGATTTGGGTCTGGAATGCACTGCCTGGAAGTGTCGTGGAGGCAGATTCAATCGAGACAGCTAAAAACGGAGGGAGCTCTGGAGGAGTATAATGAAAGTAGGAAAATACTCAAACGGGGAATTAGAAGAGCAAAAAGGGGTCACGAAATGTTCTTGGCAGACAGGATTAAGGAGAATCCCAAGGCATTTTATTCATACGTTAGGAACAAAAGGGTTGTAAGGGAAAAAATCGGACCTCTCAGGGACAAAAGTGGGGACTTATGCTTGGAGCCCAAAGAGGTAGGGGAGATCCTAAATGAATACTTTGCGTCGGTATTCACTAAGGAGAGGGATGTGTTGACTGGGAGTGTCTCGGAGGGGAGTGTTGAACCCTTGGAGAAAATCTCCATTACAAAGGAGGAAGTGTTAGGTTTGTTAGAGAGTATAAAGACTGACAAATCCCCAGGGCCTGATGGAATCTATCCAAGGCTGCTCAGGGAGACGAGAGGTGAAATAGTTGGGCCTCTGACGCAAATCTTTGTCTCGTCACTGGACACAGGTGAGGTCCCAGAGGATTGGAGGATAGCCAATGTGGTCCCGTTATTTAAGAAGGGTAGGAAGGATAACCCGGGTAATTATAGGCCGGTGAGCTTGACGTCCGTGGTGGGGAAGTTGTTGGAGAAGATTCTTAAAGATAGGATGTATGCGCATTTAGAAAGGAATAAACTCATTAACGATAGTCAACATGGTTTTGTGAGAGGGAGGTCATGCCTCACGAACCTGGTGGTGTTTTTTGAAGAAGTGACCAAAATGGTTGACGAAGGAAGGGCCGTGGATGTTGTCTATATGGACTTTAGTAAAGCGTTTGACAAAGTCCCTCATGGTAGGCTAGTGAAAAAGGTTGGATCCCATGGGATAAAGGGGGAGGTGGCTAGATGGGTGGAGAACTGGCTTGGTCATAGAAGACAGAGGGTGGTAGTGGAAGGGTCTTTTTCCGGCTGGAGGCCTGTGACTAGTGGTGTACCGCAGGGCTCTGTATTGGGACCTCTGCTGTTTGTGATTTATATAAATGATCTGGAAGAAGGAGTAACTGGGGTGATCAGTAAGTTTGCGGACGACACAAAACTGGCAGGACTTGCAGATAGTGAGGAACATTGTCAGAGGCTACAGAAGGATATAGATAGGCTGGAAATTTGGGCAAGGAAATGGCAGATGGAGTTCAATCCTGATAAATGCGAAGTGATGCATTTTGGTGGGAATAATGTAGGGAGGAGCTACACGATAAATGGAAGAACCATAAAGGGTGTAGAGACGCAGAGGGACCTGGGTGTGCAAGTCCACAGATCTTTGAAGGTGACGTCACAGGTGGAGAAGGTGGTGAAGAAGGCATATGGCATGCTTGCCTTTATAGGACGGGGCATAGAGTATAAAAGTTGGGGTCTGATGTTGCAGATGTATAGAACGTTGGTTCGGCCGCATTTGGAATACTGCGTCCAGTTCTGGTCGCCACACTACCAGAAGGACGTGGAGGCTTTGGAGAGAGTACAGAGGAGGTTTACCAGGATGTTGCCTGGTATGGAGGGGCTTGGTTATGAGGAGAGATTGGGGAAACTGGGGTTGTTCTCCTTGGAAAGACGGAGGATGAGGGGAGACTTAATAGAGGTGTATAAAATTATGAAAGGCATAGATAGGGTGAACGGTGGGAAGCTTTTCCCCGGGTCGGTGGTGACGTTCACGAGGGGTCATAGGTTCAACGTGAAGGGGGGGAGGTTTAACACAGATATCAGAAGGACATATTTCACACAGAGGGTCGTGGGGGCCTGGAATGTGTTGCCGGGCAAGGTGGTGGAGGCGGACACACTGGGAACGTTTAAGACTTATCTAGACAGCTATATGAACGGAGTGGGAATGGAGGGATACAAAAGAGTGATCTAGTTTGGACCAGGGAGCGGCGCGGGCTAATTGTTCCTGGTTTCTCGTTTCAAGGCTTCATTCTACGATCATCTTGCTGGTGCCAGTACAGAGTGATACTGCGGATAGTTGGGAACCTGTCTTGGGGGCAGGGGATTCATATGGTGTTCGTGGAAGTGGAAATGACTAGGGTTGGGAAGCATTTTCCGATCGGGGCCATTGTGATCTCCTGGACTCGTTTCGATCGCCTCAGGGGGTCGGAGAGGAATTTCCCAGATTTTTTTTTCCCCATATTGGCCCTGGGGTTTTTCACTCTGGGTTTTCGCCTCTCCCTGGAGATCACATGGTCTGGAATGGGGGGGTGGGGGTAAGTTAATAGGTTGTAATGAACAAAGCATCGTAGCTGTGAGGGACAGCTCGGTGGATAGGATATTGGTATGTAGATAGGCTGGAAAATTGGGTGGGGATCCTGGATTCAGGATTCAATCCTGGACTGGGGAGCGGCGCGGGCTTGGAGGGCCGAAGGGCCTGTTCCTGTGCTGTATTGTTCTTTGTTCTTTGTTCTTTGAGACATTCAAGAAGACAAAATGTGCAGGGGTTACTGGGAAATGGCAGGGGGGGGGGTAGCAGTAAGTCATGATGCTGGTTTGGAGATCCGGTGCGAACATGATGGGCTGAATGAGCTCCTCCTGCACTGAACAATTCTGTGAAGAATTGGTTACCGCCCATTGCCAAGTGTGGGGACCCATAGTCTGCTGTCCTGCTCTTAATGCAATGTCAGAGAGCAAGACAATGCAGGACAGCAGCAGAGTACAGAGACTCTGTACAGAGGACAGAGTACAGGAATGAGCTAGAGAATCTGGTGAACTGGTGCGGCAACAATAATCTCTCCCTCAATGTCAACAAAACGAAGGAGATTGTCATTGACTTCAGGAAGTGTAGCGGAGAACATGCCCCTGTCTACATCAATGGGGACAAAGTCGAAAGGGTCGAGAGCTTCAAGTTTTTAGGTGTCCAGATCACCAACAACCTGTCCTGGTCCCCCCCATGTCGACACCATAGTTAAGAAAGCCCGCCAATACCTCTACTTTCTCAGAACACTAAGGAAATTTGGCATGTCAGCTACGACTCTCACCAACTTTTACAGACGCACCATAGAAAGCATTCTTTCTGGTTGTATCACAGCTTGGTATGGCTCCTGCTCTGCCCAAGACCGCAAAGAACTACGAAAGGTCATGAATGTAGCCCAATCCATCAAGCGAACCAGCCTCCCATCCATTGACTCTGTCTACACTTCCCGCTGCCTCGGCAAAGCAGCCAGCATAATTAAGGATCCCACGCACCCCGGACATTCTCTCTTCCACCTTCTTCCATCAGGAAAAAGATACAAAGGTCTGAGGTCACATACCAACCGATTCAAGAACAGCTTCTTCCCTGCTGCCATCAGACTTTTGAATGGACTTACCTTGCATTAAGTTGATCTTTCTCTACACCCTAGCTATGACTGTAACACTACATTCTGCACTCTCTCCTTTCCTTCTCTATGAACGGTATGCTTTGTCTGTATGGTGCACAAGAAACAATACTTTTCACCGTATGTTAATACATGTGACAATAATAAATCAAATCAAATCAGGATAGCAGCAACACCAGGTTGAAGTTCAACAGGTTTATTTGGTAGCACAAGCTTTTGGAGCGCTGCTCCTTCATCAGGTGAGTGAGTTGTGTTCACAAACAGGGCATATACAGACACAAAGTTTCTACAGACATCAAGCTTCTACATTTGTGTCTATATATGCCCTGTTTGTGAACACAACTCCTCACTCACCTGATGAAGGAGCAGCGCTCCGAAAGCCAGTGCTGCCAAATAAACCTGTTGGACTTTAACCTGGTGTTGGGAGACTTCTTACTGTGTTTACCCCAGTGCAACACCGGCATCTCCACATCATGGGTAGCAGCAATGCAGGGTAGCAGCAATGCAGCTTCACACACACCCTGCTGGGGCCTCTCTGTGAGGATTATAAAGTAAGAAGTTTAACAACACCAGGTTAAAGTCCAACAGGTTTATTTGGTAGCAAAAGCCACACAAGCTTTCGGTGCTCCAAGCCCCTTCTTCAGGTGAGTGGGAATTCTGTTCACAAACAGGGCAGCGGTCACGGGCATTCGGCCTCTGATCTTTGGGTAAGCGTTCTCCAAGGCGGCCTTCGCGACACACGACAGCGCAGAATCGCTGAGCAGCGACAGATAGCCAAATTCCGCACACACGAGGACGGCCTCAACCGGGATATTGGGTTCATGTCACACTATCTGTAACCCCCACAGTTGCCTGGACCTGCAGAGTTTCACTGGCTGTCTTGTCTGGAGACAATACACATCTCTTTAGCCTGTCTTGATGCTCTCTCCACTCACATTGTTTGTATCTTAAAGACTTGATTAGCTGTAAGTATTCGCATTCCAACCATTATTCTGTAAATTGAGTCTGTGTCTTTATAAGCTCTGTTTGTGAACAGAATTCCCACTCACCTGAAGAAGGGGCTTAGAGCTCCGAAAGCTTGTGTGGCTTTTGCTACCAAATAAACCTGTTGGACTTTAACCTGGTGTTGTGAGACTTGTTAAAAAGCTTCAACACAGTGTGAAAAAGGTGCAGTTGGTGCTATCATATTTGACGGTGAATGAACATTAATTTTCCGGTTAATTCTGCAATCAATTCTTTACAAATTCCACAAACACACTGCAGGATATAACAGCCCAGCTGATTGGGCGGGATTCGAACCCCTGCCTCTTTGCTTCCGCCCCCCTGCCCGAGCACCAGGAGCCGGCATGAGCTGCTCGCCCAGGCCGGAGGCCCGGCGGCCCGTCTTGCTGGGGATCCGGGACGCGGCCATCGCGGGAGGGAGCCGCTGCCCCTGGGACACCAACAAAGCGGGAGCGACCCCGGTGAGCGGGCGGGCGGGCGGAGGGACCCGGGGCGGGAGGGAGCGGCCGCGGATGGAACGCGGTGTATCCATTCCGCCGACACAAGGTTCCAAAGCACGTGACCAGACCCTATTCAGAAAGCGGCGAGGGGGCGGGGCGGGGCGGCAGTGAGTGACGTGTTCTCTTAAGCCCACTTAGTGCGGCTGCTTCTCAGCCGGGCCAGTGGCGCAATGGATAACGCGTCTGACTACGGATCAGAAGATTCCAGGTTCGACTCCTGGCTGGCTCGAAATTTTTTACACCCTGAAACTGGGAAGGGAAAAAAATAATCCTTAAAAAAAGTTACCTCAACAATTCACATTGTCCACCGTTTAAAATACACTTATTGCTTTGTCTTTATTATTGCAGCCTGTGATGGCAGCCCTCCTTACTCCTGTAGGGGGCTAGCACAGGCACAATGGGCTGAATGGTCTCCTTCAGTGCCTGTGACCACACTGCAACTTGCCAACGTCTACAGAAAGCCTCCCCCGCTAACCCCAGTTAGGGCGTGCCAACCCCCTGAGATTGATTGAACAAGAAAGAATAGTTTGGTCGCACAGAGCTTTGAGTGTTGCCAACCGCTCTGCAACTCTCCTCCCATGCAGCGTACATTGTTACAGTTCCGTAATCTGATGAGTGTAAGGAGAAAAGTTTTGATAGAATGTCTCTTTATTCAGCAATGCAAAAAAGGATTGCATTAGTGTGGCGCCTTTCATGACCACTTTACTTTAAAGGCAATGACTTACTTTTGAAATATATTTATTCTTGCAATAGAAACATAGAAAGATTTATGGCACAAAGGAGGGAGGCCATTTGGCCCATCATATCAGTGCCAGAAAGTGGGGGTCAGGAGGATTGGCAAATTAATCTCAGGATACTGAAGAAAGCAAAATCCCAGGAGAAAGACTCCTTGAAATCAACAGCGACTTGTTGCATTGTCTTTAATATTGCAATGATGGTAGCCCTCATTACTCTGTCTGAAAGACGTGCTGGTTAGGGTGCATTGACCCGAACAGGCGCTGGAGTGTGGCAACTCGGGGAATTTCATAGTAGCTTCATCGCAGTGTTAATGTAAGATTTACTTGTGACGACTAAATAAACTTTAAACTTTATTACTCCAGTAGGAAGCTGACACGGACACAATGGATCGATTTAAACAATGGGCAGCTTTAATATTTTTAATTCTAAAAATGTTAGGAGATAGAGGAATTGGGGGAAACCAGTAAAAGTCATCCAATCAGGTAACCAAGATTCTGTTGAGCTTCCCAATTGGCTGTGGGGGAGATGGGTGTTCTGAGGATTGATGGGTGGGGTGACCAATGGCAGGAGGAGTCAGAGCGGGTCGAAGGTCAGGATTAGTTGAGTCAATGTTGGTAACCCCGAAATTTGACCCTTAAACCAGAACTCAACAAACTGGAGCCAGAGCAAATCATGCCGATCCAGAGACTGCCTGAGCACCTGGTGTGTTTTAGGGTGGGGAGGTGGTGGCACAGTGGGATTGTCACTGGACTAGAGAATCCAGAGACCCAGGGCAATGGGACGATGCTCCAAATCCCACCACGGCAGCTGGTGGAATTTAAATCCCAAGTTGGTCTCACTGGTGACACCAAGACGAGATCGGAAACTCGTTTGGAATCAAATGTGACACCGAGGTTGTGATTCAGCTGGGAATGGTTGCCATGGAGAGGGATGGAGTCAGTGACCAGGGAAAGGAGTGGACACTGGCTTCAGTCTTCCCAATATTTAATTGGAGGAAATTTCTGCTCATTCAGCACGGGATGTCAGAAAAGCCACATGATAGGTCAGACAGGGTGGAGGGTTACGGTGCTGGGGAGGTAGCGCTGGGCACTTTCGGGGTTCATGTGGGAGTTGGGGTACATCTGATTGGATGGTGAAATGGAACCAAGGGGCTGAAGGGCCTCCTCATGTTTAGCATTGGAGATGGTGATTCTATCTGTCCCTTTCTCTCACTCAGGATTGCCTCCCTGGCATTAACCTGCAGTATCCCGACTGTACAGTTTGCAGGAATCCGCTTCTCCATGTGGTTCAGGTGTATTGTCCCCTAGAGGGTTCACCCTATCACCGCACCATCAACGTGTGGGCGTGTCCCGGGCCAGCGTGTTGGGGAAGATCAGAAAGGTAAGCTTCTCCTCAGCTAATTGCTAATAGCTTCCAGGAACTTGGAAATCGAGAATCCAAGAACTTGTTATTGGGCAGAGTTGTTAAATTCTACATCAACTTTTATAGAAACCAGCCATTCAGCCCATCTAGATCTTGCCAGTGTTTCTGCTCCAAAGGAGACTCCTCCCACCCTATCTAATTTCATCCAATCAGCATCTCCTATTCCCCTCTCCTTCACGTGTTTCTACAGCTTCCCATTAAATAAATCTCTGCGATTCACCTCAACCACTCCCTGTGCGAGTGAGTCCCACATTCTCCCCACTCCCCGTGCGAGCGAATCCCACATTCTCCCCACTCCCCATGCGAGCAAGTCCCACACTCCCCGTGCGAGTGAGTCCCACACTCCCCGTGCGAGTGAGTCCCACACTCCCCGTGCGAGTGAGTCCCACATTCTCCCCACTCCCCGTGCAAGCGAATCCCACACTCCCTGTGCGAGTGAGTCCCACATTCTCCCCACTCCCCATGCGAGTGAGTCCCACACTCCCCGTGCGAGTGAGTCCCACACTCCCCGTGCGAGTGAGTCCCACACTCCCCGTGCGAGTGAGTCCCACACTCCCCGTGCGAGTGAGTCCCACACTCCCCGTGCGAGTGAGTCCCACACTCCCCGTGCGAGCAAGTCCCACACTCCCCGTGCGAGTGAGTCCCACATTCTCCCCACTCCCCGTGCAAGCGAATCCCACACTCCCCATGCGAGTGAGTCCCACATTCTCCCCACTCCCCGTGCAAGCGAATCCCACACTCCCCGTGCGAGTGAGTCCCACATTCTCCCCACTCCCCGTGCAAGCGAATCCCACACTCCCTGTGCGAGTGAGTCCCACATTCTCCCCACTCCCCGTGCAAGCGAATCCCACACTCCCTGTGCGAGTGAGTCCCACATTCTCCCCACTCCCCGTGGGAGTGAGTTCCACATTCTCCCCACTCCCCGTGCGAGCGAATCCCACACTCCCCGTGCGAGTGAGTCCCACATTCTCCCCACTCCCCGTGCAAGCGAATCCCACACTCCCCGTGCGAGTGAGTCCCACATTCTCCCCACTCCCCGTGGGAGTGAGTTCCACATTCTCCCCACTCCCCGTGGGAGTGAGTTCCACATTCTCTCCACTCCCCGTGCGAGCGAGTTCCACGTTCTCCCCACTCCCCGTGGGAACAAGTCCCACATTCTCCCCACTTCCCATGGGAGCGAGTCCCACATTCGCCCCACTCCTCGTGGGAGCGAGTTCCATATTCTCCCCAATCCCCGTGGGAGCGAGTCCCACATTCTCCACACTTCCCATGGGAGCGAGTCCCACATTCGCCCCACTCCTCGTGGGAGCGAGTTCCATATTCTCCCCAATCCCCGTGGGAGCGAGTCCCACATTCTCCACACTTCCCGTGGGAGCGAGTCCCACATTCTCCCCACTCCTCGTGGGAGCGAGTCCCACATTCTCCCCAATCCCTGGATTAAGAAGTTTCTCCTGAATTGGGATTACTAGTGACTGTCATATTGTTGTATTTCCTTCATTAAGTATCCTATTTTATCTGAAAACCTCTAGTTTTTCTTTGCCCCACAGTGAAAGCGTTGGCTGGGTGGATGTACTGGTATTGTCACTGGACGGGTCATCTAGGGGCTTGTCAGATGGTGAAATTTTATTTCAATAAAAATCTGAGATTAAAAATTTGATTATAACCCTTGTCAATTGTTGTAAAATCCGTCCGGTTCACTATTGTCCTTTAGGGAAGGAAATCTGCCATCCTGACCCGGTCTGGCCTACATGTGACTCCAGAGCCACAGTAAAGTTGATTGTTAACTGTCTCCGAAACAGCCCAATCAGTTCAAGGCAATAAATGTTGGCCCAGCCGGTGATGCTCACATCCCAATGTACAAATAAAATTCCCCCTGCCTCCCCCCCCCCCTCCCCCCCCCCCCCCCCCCCCCCCCCCCATGCAGTGGGTTTCCTGATGATGGAGACCCCCTCCCCCGCCCCCCCCACAGCCAGGGGAAATGACATCCCTGCACCCAGTATGTTCATCCCTGTCAGAATTTTATACGTTTCAATGAGACCCCCTCTCATTCTTCTAAGCTCCAGCGAATACAGGCCCAGTCAATCCAACCTCTCCTCATACAACAATCCTGCCACCCCAGGAATTAGTCTGGTAAACCCTGGCTGCACTTCCTCCATGGCAAGTATCTCCTTTCTTGAGTAAGGAGACAAACAGTGCATAATACTCCAGCTGTGGTCTCACCAAGACCCTGTACAACTGCAATAAGACATTCTTGCTCCTGTACTCGTTCCTCTTGCAATGAAGACCAACGTACCATTTGCCTTCCGAACTGCTTGCTGTCCCTGCTGCTTGCTGTCAGTGACTGGGGTAAACACAGTAAGAAGTTTAACAACACCAGGTTAAAGTCCAACAGGTTTATTTGGTAGCAAAAGCCACACAAGCTTTCGAAGCTCTAAGCCCCTTCTTCAGGTGAGCCTGAAGAAGGGGCTTAGAGCTTCGAAAGCTTGTGTGGCTTTTGCTACCAAATAAACCTGTTGGACTTTAACCTGGTGTTGTTAAACTTCTTACTGTGTTTACCCCAGTCCAACGCCGGCATCTCCACATCGTGACTGGTGTACCAGGACTCCCAGGTCCCTTTGTACATCAACATTTCCCAATCTATCATTGTTTAAACAATATTCTGCCATTCTGTTTCTCTTATTGAAGTGGATAACGTCACATTTATCCACATTACTTGACTTGTTCAAATCACCCTGAAGCCTCTTAACATCCTCCTCATCATTCACATTCTCAACAAGTTTTGTGGCATCAGCAAATTTGGAAATATTACATTTCGTTCCCTGATCCAAACCATTGATGTATATAGTGAACAGCTGGAGCCCAAGCACTGATCCCTGTGGAACCCCCACTAGCCACTGCTTACCACTCCCCAAAAAAACCCAATTTATTCCTACTCTCTGTTTCTGTCTGCTCACCAATTCTCAATCCATGCCAATATATTACCCACAATCCCACATGCTTTAATTTTGCACATCGACCTTTCACGTGGGACTTTATCAAAAGCTTTCTGAAATTCTAAATACATCCACTGGTTCACCCTTATTTACTCAGCTAGTTACACCCTCAAAAAAACTCCAGTAGTTTTAGAATAGAAACCCTACAGTGCACAAGGAGGCCATTCAGCCCATCGAGCCTGCACCGGCCTCAATCCCACCCAGGCCCTATCCCTGTAACCACATGTATTTACCCTGCTAATCTGCCTGACACCAAGGGGCAATTTATCATGGCCAATCTACCTGACCCACATATCTTTGGCGTGTGGGAGGAAACCGGAGCACCCGGAGGAAACCCACGCAGACACGGGGAGAAAGTACAAACTCAGACAGTGACCCGAGGCAGGAATTGAACTTGGGTCCCTGGCGCTGTGAGGCAGCAGTGCTAACCACTGTACCACTGTGGCGTTTTGTCAAACATGATTTCCCTTTCATAAATCCACTAGTCTAATCCTGTTGATATTTTCTGTATCCTGTTATCACATTCTCTGTCCTAGACTCTAGCATTTTCCCTGTTAATAATTATCTTCAGAGAGTTTCATTACATTAATGTTGAATGGAAATAACATAATGCTAAAGGTAGCAAAGGAGAGGAATCTCCGATTTGGACAAGAAATCTTTTGCTCAATCGATAATTCTCCAGTTCAACAAGGAAGAAGCAGTGTTGGCTTGAGTTCGGGGAATGAATTTGGGAAAGTGGGATGTGTTACAGGAGGAGATCATCTACCTAACCATAACCACAACACAAGTTGGTTCAAAATATTTGTGGAAAAAGACCAGAAAATATCAAAAAGCTCAAGTAAGGAGCAGGGAATTAGATTTGATTTATTATTGTCACATGTATTAACATACAGTGAAAAGTATTGTTTCTTGCGCGCTATACAGACAAAGCATACCGTTCATAGAGAAGGAAACGAGAGAGTGCAGAATGTAGTGTTACAGTCATAGCTCGGGTGTAGAGAAAGATCAACTTAATGCGAGGTAGGTCCATTCAAAAGTCTGACAGCAGCAGGGAAGAAGCTGTTCTTGAGTCGGTTGGTATGTGACCTCAGACTTTTGTATCTTTTTCCCAACGGAAGATGGTGGAAGAGAGAATGTCCGGGTTGCGTGAGGTCCTTGATTACGCTGGCTGCTTTGCCGAGGCAGCGGGAAGTGTAGACAGAGTCAATGGGTGGGAGACTGGTTTGAGTGATGGATTGGGCTACATTCACGACCTTTTGTAGTTCCTTGAGGTCTTGGACAGAGCAGGAGCCATACCAAGCTGTGATACAACCAGAAAGAATGCTTTCTATGGTGCATCTGTAAAAGTTGGTGAGAGTCACAGCGGACATGCCAAATTTCCTTAGTCTTCTGAGAAAGTAGAGGTGTTGGTGGGCTTTCTTAACTATAGTGTCAGCATGGGGGGACCCGGACAGGTTGTTGCTGATCTGGACACCTAAAAACTTGAAGCTCTCGAGCCTTTCTACTTCTATATCAGCGATTGAGGAAGGAACCGAGATTGGAAAAGACAGTTGTGGACAGCATTCAGATAAACAAGACCTGTTCCTGCAAAGTGCAAGGTAAATTATGAAAAGTTAATCCCTCTGTGGAGGAAAAAAGAAATAAAAATTCAAATAAAACAGGACAGGAAGGCTTATTAAAATGTGTCAAAAGCAAGATTCGGTTATTAACCAGCAAGTCTCTAGAAAACCCAGGCGGGAGTTGGAAAAGTGAATACAGGAAGCAAAGAGGTTCTGAGGAAAGATTAGTGGGCAACAATAAATTCAACCCTAAAACATGTCATAGAGTACTCGGTTAGCTCGGAATGATGTGGGAGCTGTAAGGCCTCAGAAAGAAATCTTCATCCAGAGGCAGACAACATGAGTTCACAAAGAAAAGTCAATGAGGCGATGGGAGTGAAATTATGGACAAATTACTAAAATCTTACTGAAATGCAGGAAATCACCCAATTCAAATAGAATTCAACCTCGGTAACTGATATAGAGTCATGGAGTCAGAGAGGTTTACAGCATGGAAACAGGCCCTTCGGCCCAACTTGTCCATGCCACCCTTTTTTTAAACCCCTAAGCTAGTCCCAATTGTCCGCATTTGGCCCATATCCCTCTATACCCATCATACCCATGTAACTGTCTAAATGCTTTTTAAAAGACAAATTGTACCCACCTCTACTACTACCTCTGGCAGCTTGTTCCAGACACTCACCACCCTCTGTGTGAAAAAATTGCCCTTCTGGACATTTTTGCCCCTCTCACCTTAAACCTATGCCCTCTAGTTTTAGACTCCCCTACTTTTGGGAAAAGATATTGACTATCTAGCTGATCTGTGCCCCTCATTATTTCTGAAGCAGAGGTGGAAATAACAGAAACGTTGGTCACATTCCTTCAATAGACACCAGATACATGAGCTGTGTCCGAGGACAGGAGGGTTCCTGAAGTTCAGGGAAAGGGACAAACCACGAAACTACGAAGTCGGCACCTCAAACATCACTGGTGGGATTGTCATTGGAAACTATTATCAGGATTGAACAAACGTTCATTTGGAAAGGCATTGGTTTAACGAGGAGAGATAGTCTGGATGTGTTAAAGATCAATTGTGTGTGACCAGCTTGATTGGGTTCTTTGGTGAGGTAACAGAGGGTTGATTGAGGTAGTGTAGTCAATGTTATATATCTGGATTTCTGCAGTGGTCAGAGTATCACCCAGAGGTTTATAAAGGAGATAGAAGGTGTGGGATTAAAGAGAAGGTGCTGAGATGAATACGAAAAGTGACAGGAAGCCAAGATTGGTGATGAGTGAAAGTTTTTCAGATTGGGATATTGTTTGTGGTGGTTTTCCCACTGTCTCTTGTCCACCAATCTATGATTTTTCTGTCTATTTTTTCTGCTTTTATGTCCCCTGCAGTTTGACTCCCGCTTATTTTGCAATCCGGATGTCTGGATATCCCTCTCACTCACATTCTGCACCCAGTGAGTTTGTGTATTTCAGGGAGAGAGGGCGAGGGGATGTGTGGATATTGAGGGTCTCGGCTCTTCCCCTCCACAGCCCTCCAACTGCCCCCCAAGCCTTGTTGACATGGTGTTAAGTGCATCAGAACAGGTAGGATAGTGTCCGGCAGCTCCCATCACCACGGATGAGTTAGATGGTGGGACGGCAGAGTTCAGGATTGGGCTTTAGGATTGGAGTCTGTTGTTTGGAGTGTTAATGATTTCACTTTGTCCTGTAGCTGGAAGGTTCTCCGCTCGCAGTGCCGGGAGACAACACAGAAACTGGAAACAAGAGCTGAGGTGAGAGTTCGCGGTCAAATCCTTTCCTGCTCCCTCACAGCCTCCCAACTTTCTCATCATCTCAGTGAGTAACTCTCACTCAAATCACAAGGTTGTGGGTGAAACCCCACTCCAGAGATTCGAACACAAAATGCTGCCTGACACTCCAGTACAGCACTGAGGGAGTGCCGCACTGTCAGAGGGTCAGTACTGAGGGAGTGCCGCACTGTCAGAGGGTCAGTGCTGAGGGAGTGCCGCACTGTCAGAGGGTCAGTACTGAGGGAGTGCTGCACTGTCAGAGGGTCAGTACTGAGGGAGTGCCGCACTGTCAGAGGGTCAGTGCTGAGGGAGTGCCGCACTGTCAGAGGGTCAGTACTGAGGGAGTGCTGCACTGTCAGAGGGTCAGCACTGAGGGAGTGCCGCACTGTCAGAGGGTCAGTGCTGAGGGAGTGCCGCACTGTCAGAGGGTCAGTGCTGAGGGAGTGCCGCACTGTCAGAGGGTCAGTGCTGAGGGAGTGGCGCACTGTCAGAGGGTCAGTACTGAGGGAGTGCTGCACTGTCAGAGGGTCAGTACTGAGGGAGTGCTGCACTGTCAGGGGGTCAGTACTGAGGGAGTGGCGCACTGTCAGAGGGTCAGTACTGAGGGAGTGCTGCACTGTCAGAGGGTCAGTACTGAGGGAGTGCCGCACTGTCAAAGGGTCAGTACTGAGGGAGTGCCGCACTGTCAGAGGGTCAGTACTGAGGGAGTGCCGCCCTGTCAGAGGGTCAGTACTGAGGGAGTGCCGCACTGTCAGAGGGTCAGTACTGTTCCCCTCCCCCGCTCCCAGTTGGGTGAAGGGAATTTCCAGTTAAAGAATATTTTGGATTGTGGAATTGTTCAGGCAGTGAGATCATGCAGACAATTTATTTCTTAAAGGAAGATGCGGTTAGTGTGACAGCGAGGGATTGGTGTGATGAAGCAGATGACTGGGGTGTGGACGATTCTCCGGGAATCAGCAACGAGGGGTCACTGAGTGTTGGAGCGGTTCAGCCCCCCTCTTCCCAATCGGAGCGAGAGCTGGGAGCGCAGAGCGCCAGGCTGCAGGCTCTGAGTCTGCTGGAGGATGCTGAGGGGAACGGGATGGTTCCACAAGCTCCAGTGCCAGCCTTCCGGTCCTTCTATATCAGTGTGATGGAAGAGGAAGATTGCTCCGTGGGAAGCGGCTTCAGCCACGAGCAGGAACTACTCCGAGAGTACCAGAGGAGAGAGGGAGTCAACATCGAACAGCTGGCCTTCTCCAGGTGAGAGGTGCCGTGTGTCTCAAATAGTTCCACTGAGTTTAAAAAGCGCTGGGAGCTGCGGGACAAGTTTCAATCCTTCCTCTGAACATGTATGATGACTTGAAAGAGGTCATTCAGATTTAAAGGGGTTGGGTGGGGTTGCAATAATCCCCACAGATATCGTCAGAAACACAAAGCATGTTTCTTAATGCACAATGGTTAGCACTGCTGCCTCACAGTGCCAGGGACCCGGGTTCAATTCCTGGCTTGGATCATTGTCTGTGTGGAGTCTGCACGCTCTCCCCGTGTCTGCATGGGTTTCCTCCGGGTGCTCCGCTTTCCTCCCACAGTCTGAAAGATGTGCTGGTTAGGTGAATTGGCCATGCTAAATTCTCCCTCAGTGTACCCGAACAGGCACCAGAGTGTAGTGACTAGGGGATTTTCACAGTGACTTCATTGCAGTGTTAATGTAAACCGATTGTGACACTAATAAATAAACTTAAACTTAACAAGGGAAACTGTACAGAGGCGGACAGCCCCAGTCACTACCTGCCATCGACATGTCTATTCATTAAGAGAGCACTTCACCCCCTGGGGTGATTGCCCACTCTCAGACCCCATTGGCCCCTCAAGTCAGCTGACCCTCTTCTGCTGTGTTGCCCTTAAAGGGACAATCACCACAGGAGTAAAAAACTCCAACCTGTAGGGAGACTGGAACGGGGGGACATAAATATTAGAGAGTCACTGATATTACTTCATGTTTAGAAAATTTTGTATTGATTTCACTGAGGTGTTTAGAAGGAGAAAAAAGATTGAGTAAATCGAGAGAAACTACTTTCCTCTGGACGGAGATTAAAGTTTATTTATTAGTCACAAGTAAGGCTTACATTAACACTGCAATTAAGTTACTGTGAAATTCCCCTAGTCGCCACACTCCGGTGCCTGTTCGGGTCAATGTACCTAACCAGTACGTCTTTCGGACTGTGGGAGGAAACCGGAGCACCCAGAGGAAACCCACGCAGACACGGGGAGAATGTGCGAACTCCACACAGACAGTGTCCCAAGCCGGGAATCAAACCCGGGTCCCTGGCGCTGTGAAGCAGCAGTGCTAACCACTGTGCCACCCCGATATCGAGGGAGGGAGATTAATCTGAAAACGCGAGCCAGGCGGGATGTCTGGAATCATTTCTACAACCAAAGGAAATCTGAAACTCAAAACAAAGGTGTGGATGCTGGGGCAGGGGGTGGGACGGGGGTGGGGAGTTGGGGGCAGAGAGCCAGGGGGGTTGGGGTTTGTGGGCCGTGGAAGGCAGAGGGGTGGGGGGTTGAGGGCAGGACACGGTGGGGTATCATTTGGAGCTTACAACACTGATGGATTTTCTGTTGGGTAAGATATCGAGAGAAAAGGCAGAAAAATAGAGTTAATTGATGAACCATGATCTGATCGAATGGTGGGATAGCCTTGAGGGGCTGAATGGCCTCCTCCTGTTCCTGTATCAGTTGAAGACAAGATTGGGTTTTGATGATCTCCCTCCAGTGGTTACAGAACTTGGTCAGGACAAGATTTACAATTGAAGAATGAGCTGGTAGTGACCCCACTGACTCCCATCCTGCAGCAGTGTGGGATCGGGTACTGAGGCCAATGATTGAAACTTGTGTTAACTGGTTCTTCCCCTCAGCTGTGAGGACGATGGAGTTACAGAAGCGTACGAGAAAGGTAAAACCCGACATGGAGACAGAATCTTCGCCAAGTTCATGAAGCGGATTTCCAATTGTCCTGAACAGATTTTAAGGTGTGTCTCACCGTGAATTGTATCAGAGATAGAAACAAGAGGCAGAAAACTGGAGGATCCCCATTGGGTTTATTTATCCATCGGTCATTGCATTGGGGATTCAGGACCAAGGTTCTCTGGTGAGGTTAGAGGGCAGGAGATCATTCAACCAAGAGTCAGCAACACAATCAAATACTCCAGCGATTAGTTTCATATCATACAGACTTTGATTTGAAGTTATTTATGGTTTAATAGCAAAAGTGATGGACATTTGTGATCCAGGTGGTTCGAGTAGCTTAACATTCAGTACAAACTGAGGAGTTAAAAGGTGCAAAGCTGAAGGGCTAGAGCTCCACTAATGGTGGGAGGTTGCCATTACAGCATGACTGTTTACATCCATAATTTCCACTATAAACACGACATGAGCATCTCTATGGGAAGAATTGACACAAACATGTCGGTAATATGACAACATGATTGAGGTTTCATCGGCAAAAGTGCACAAACTAATAAAAACTTTGATACATTACAGCTTAGTAAGAAGTCTCACAACACCAGGTTAAAGTCCAGCAGGTTTATTTGGAATCACGAGCTTTCGGAGCACTGCTCCTTCATCAGGTGAGTGACTCTCTCATCATCATCTTCACTCACCTGATGAAGGAGCAGCGCTTCGAAAGCTCGTGGTTCCAAATAAACCTGTTGGACTTTAACCTGGTGTTGTGAGACTTACTGTGCCCACCCCAGTCCAATGCTGGCATCTCCACATCATGTTACACTTGGCAGCAATGCACCATTTCTCTGCGCCAAAGAATTTTGTCACAAATTCCTGTGCAATATTTGAACACATTCCACCAATCCATAGCCAGCATCGCCCAGGCAGAACTACACCCGGTAATATTTTACCAAAGTATTTACAACTTCAACACTGAAACAATCCGCATTTAGAAAGAAATTACTGCATTTCTGTATCGCCTTTTACACTCTCAGGACATCGCAAAGGACACGGCAGCCAATGAAATCTTTACTGAAGTGCAGTCACTGTTGCAATGTGGGAAACGCAATAGCCAAATTATGCACAGCAAGATCCAGCAAGGCGGCACGGTAGCGCAGTGGTTAGCACTGCTGCTTCACAGCTCCAGGGTCCTGGGTTCGATTCCCGGCTCGGGTCACTGTCTGTGTGGAGTTTGCACATTCTCCTCGTGTCTGCGTGGGTTTCCTCCGGGTGCTCCGGTTTCCTCCCACAGTCCAAAGATGTGCGGGTTAGGTTGATTGGCCAGGTTAAAAAAAATTGCCCCTTAGAGTCCTGAGATGCAAAGGTTAGAGGGATTAGCGGGTAAAATATGTGGGGGTAGGGCCTGGGTGGGATTGTGGTCGGTGCAGACTCGATGGGCCAAATGGCCTCCTTCTGCACTGTAGGATTCTATGATTTCTATGATCCCAAACAACATAACGGTGCCGGAATAATCTGTTTTCTTTAGTTGAGTGACATTGAGGAAAACTCCCTAGTTTCGAAAGAATGCAACGGGATCTTTCACATTTATCCGCAGGGTAGGAGCTCAGTTCAACACCTCCTCTAAAAGCAGCACTGCTGGCAGTGAGGTGCTCCCTCAGTCCCGCACTGGAGTATCTTTTGTGAGTCTTGTATCTCTCGGAGTCATAACTGACTGAAACCGAGACATTCTTCTCTGAGCCTGGCGGACTCCAGGATTGTGCTGCTGCTGTTTGCACACTCCAGATGTTCCAGGGGAATGTTTGCACACTCCAGATGTTCCAGGGGAATGTTTGCACACTCCAGATGTTCCAGGGGAATGTTTGCACACTCCAGATGTTCTAGGGGAATGAGCAGCAATGTGTGTGTTTAACAAGCTGTTCCTTTTGTGTTGCTGTCCATGCTGCTGAAGCTTTTGTTCGGCTTGTTCTCTCCAGACTGAACTTGCTCCTGACCAATCTCCCATCCTGCACCTTCTGTAAACTTGAGCTCAACTAAACATTCTGCTGATTGTATCGAACTCACGGCAAATCCTCTTCGCCTCGTCCCCCCGCACCCAGTGATCATTGATCTCGATCCGTTCTCAGTCCAGCGCTGCCTTGATATTAAAATTCTCACCCTCATTTTCAAACCACTCCTTAGCCTCCCTCTCCCCTACCTCCAGATCCCTTGATGTTGTAGGACCTGCAGCCACTTAAATCCCAACTCTCCGGCCTTGGCCTGCTCCGGGCCCCACTGACCTGTGTACGTAGCCATGGAGACAAAACGCAGCAATCCTCCCCTCCCTCGCCCCCCAGCTCCACTCTCTGCAGCTAACACCCCTGGGGGGCTCACCCGAGTCTCAATCCTGGACCCCACACTTTGGAATTCCCTCCCAAAACCTCTCTGACTCACTACCTCTCTCTCCATCTCTTACACAGGGTTTGACCGAGCTTTTGGCCCTCTAACTAATATCTCCTTACGGAGCTCTCTGTGTCACACTCGATAATGGTCCAATGAAGCATCTTGAGGCATTTACCGTGCTAATGGTGCTATTTAAATGCAAGTTGTTGTAGTTCTGGGTTACGGGATGATATTGTGTGTGAAAGCCAGCAGCTGTGATACTGAGACATTACAATTGTTTGGTTTTGATTATTGTTAACTTGTTATTTTAGGTATTGCTGGAGTGGGAGCCCCTTACTGCTGTCCTCAGCTACCCTGCCAATTGAGTCCGCCACTCCAGTGTGTGAAATGTGTGGCAGTGCCAGGGTGTTTGAGTTGCAGTTGATGCCAGCCTTGGTTAACATGCTGAAAAGTGAGAGCAGTGACGGTAAGTGACAGAATCTGGGGTCACCTCCCAATGGCTGATGGAACTGAGGGTTAAAGTTTCAGAATCTTACCTCCGACTGTCACATTATGTTTAGAATGTATCTGAGATGCTGAGAGTTGCATTGATATAGAACATAGAAAAAAAACAGCACAAACAGGCCCTTCGGCCCACAAGTTGCGCCGGTCATGTCCCTACCTACGTAGGCTTATATATAGGCTTATCTATAACCCTCAATCCTATTAAGTCTCATGTACTCATCCAGAAGTCTCTTAAAAGACCCTATCGAGTTTGCCTCCACCACCACTGACGTCAGCCGATTCCACTCACCCACCACCCTCTGAGTGAAAAACTTACCCCTGACATCTCCTCTGTACCTACTCCCCAGCACCTTAAACCTGTGTCCTCTCGTAGCAACCATTTCAACCCTGGGAAAAAGCCTCCGAGAATCCACCCGATCTATACCTCTCAACATCTTGTCCACCTCTATCAGGTTACCTCTCATCCTTCGTCTCTCCAAGGAGAAAAGACCCCAGCTCCCTCAGCCTATCCTCATAAGGCATGCCAACCAATCCAGGCAACAAATATTGCCTTTCACATCCTCGGACTATCCCAGAATGCCATACAGTGAATATAGTCACTGCAGCAGCCAATTTTCACAAAGCAAGCTCCCATAAATAGCAATAAGATCATAAAATCATCAGACACAGGAGCAAGATTAGACCATTCGGCCCCTCAAGCCTGAGGCGTCATTCAATAAAACATGACTGATTGGATTGTGACCTTAACTGCCTGCTCCCCACCACCCCCCCACCCCCCCCCCCCCCCCCCCCCCCCCCACCATCATTTTCACAGGACGTTACCTGTGCTGAGAGTGTTGAAGTTATTCCAATGCTAACCTGGTCAGTCTCTCACATTCCATAAATCTCCATTCAGCCAAGACTCTGCTGCTGTCTGAACTCACACCAAGTCCCATTCACATTGATCAGTCTGTCAACACCTTGCTATGAAAATCCTCCTCCTTGCTTTCAAATCCCCTCCCTGAGAGAGACTCACCCACCAATAGGAAAAAGTCTGAATATAGAGGGGCCCCGAGCTGTGAGAAATCTATCGGATCTCTGCAGCGGTCTTTCCAGTCTCCGAACACACACAATCTGATCTCACAACACGACAGAGGGGGGGTCATCAGTCACAGTTTGGGAACTCCACCAAGCAATGTTCCTTTTTGTTCTTTAGCTCCAGCCATACAGATTCTGTCACATCCTCTGGATCACCCTCTTTCTCCAATATGGCAAAACTGTCCGGAATCAATACCCCTTCCCCTTTTTTCCGATCTTTCCTAAGCATCTTGCACCCAGAAATAGTTCACACTCAGTCCTGCCCTCTTGGAGCCAATTCTTATCTTATTTCCACTTGACAAGCTGTGCATGTAACTCATCAGTATTATTAACCACACTCTGTGCGTTCACATACAATTCTTTATTACTTCCTCCCTTACGCAGAACCCACCTACCACCAGACTATTGCCTACTCTCCTCCTATCCATCTTTACCACTATTTTATGTACTTTGACATTCCTCTCTGATATTTCCTCCTGGTTCCCACACCCCAGCTGGTGGCACACTGGTTAGCACTGCTGCCTCACAGCGCCAGGGTCCCAGGTTCGATTCCTGGCTTGGGTCACTGTCTGTGTGGAGTTTGCACATTGCACATTCTCCGGGTGCTCTGGTTTCCTCCCACAGTCTGAAAGACATGCTGGTTAGGTGCATTGATCCGAACAGGTGCTGGAGTGTGGCGAATAGGGGATTTTCACAGTAACTTCATTGCAGTATTAATGTAAGCCTACTTGTGACTAATAAATAAACTTTAAGTTAATTTAAACTTTCGCCAATGGCACTAACAAATCGCCTCAGAAGAAAAGTGCTCCTGTTTCTGTTTAGATGTAACATGTTTACCCTCCTCGGGTTCCATCATCCAAGAGCCAGACCCAGTGCCTCCGGAATCTAACGGCCGCCCTCCTGTACCATCTTTACAATAAAGCAGTCATCTTTCCTTTATCCTATTTTCATTCACAGTGTAGAAGGAGAGGATGTTTCCTCTTGTGGCAATGTGGAACGAGAGGTTTTAGGATAAGTGGAGGCAGATTTAAAACAGAGACAGGAGAAATTACTTCTCTCAAAGGGTTGTGTGGAAATCACTATCCCGAAGCGTGGTGGATGCCAGGACATTGAGTAAATTTAAGGAGGAGTTACAGATTATTCATCAGTGATGGGTTTGAAAGGCTATGAGGAATGGGCAGGAAAGTGGAGCTGAGGCCAAGAGAGGATCAGCCAGATTTTATTGAATGGTGGAGGAAGCTTGAGGGACTAAATGGTCTGCTCCTGCTCCTAGTTCTTATGTTGTTATCCATGAACCTCTTCATGGATTCACCAGTTGATGCCAGTTGCTTCTCAAGCTCCAAAACCTGGAGCTCAGCTGCTGCCATTGCAAACGACATTTTCTGCACAAATGAGTATTGAGGACACAGGAAGTGTTTTGGAGTTCCCACATGGTGCAGGACGTGCACCCAGAAGCCAGCGCTCTATTCCTCTATTGGATAATTCAGTTTAGCACTTAAAACAATAAAGACTCAGTAGCTACTCACATCCTTTCTGCTAATGTCACTTAAATATAGGGAAGTTCACATGAATGTTTTATTTAACCTTATCTAAAAAGAATCAACTTTTTAATTTCCCAGTTTCTGAGTCTAATTTCCTGACTTTGGAGAAGGGGAAATGTGGCTACTACAATATTCACCAGCCAATGAAAGCATTGATTTCCTGCAATGCCAACCTTTCATTTTTCTTTCTCTCACTTTTGTAAGCTCAAACATGATATTGGGCCACTTGGACAGACCCCCCTCCCCAACCCCACCACCCCCCTCCTTGACCCTGCACTTCACCCCAACCCTGCCCCTCTTGCTGCTGTTGATATCGCCAATCAGTTGTGCACCCTTCCAATGATGGGCTGAATGGCCTACTTCTGAGTTGTATTCTATTCCCCTCAGCATGTGAACGTGTTAGAAATTAATAAGCACTGTTAACAATTCTTTTGCAGAGATGAGCGTGGAATTTGGGACAGTTTTGATCTACACATGTGAGAGGAGTTGTTGGGATCCCAGTAACCAGACACCGGTTGAGGAATGTGCGTTCGTGCAGGGAGATCCAGACCAGCGCTTCTTCAGATAGCTCTTCATCACTTGTAATCTTGTTCTCAATAAAAACTGAGTGTTTCATCTAAACCTGTAGTTCTGTTGGAAGAAATTTGAGAGCTGGAGTTAGAGATGGCAAAAAATTACTGCAGATGCAGCTTTGACAAAAGGACGTCTGGACTCGGAACGTCAGCTCTTTTCTCTCCAGACAGATGCTGCCAGACCTGCTGAGATTTCTCTTTTGGTTCGAGCTGGCAGTTTGATTGCAATTCTATGTTTGGACACCAGGTGGGCCAGCACGCATTGATTTCATACCTTTCCTAATGTAGTCTCTGAGTGGCAGCAATCTGCATGAGCAAACCCCACAAACAGCAGTGCGAGGGCAAGCACCTAACCTGATGTATCTGTGATTTAGTTGAGTGATAACGATTGGGCAGAACTCCCCCAGCATTATTCAAAGCAATGCCATGGAATAGTTAACATTCAGCTGATGGGGCAGAAGTTGCCTCAACTGAATGATTTATTGGAAAAACAGCATCTCTGACACTGAAGCGATTCCGAGGTACTGACCCTCTGATAGTGCAATACCCACTCAGTACTGACTCTCTGACAGTGCGGCACTCCCTCAGTACTGATCCTCTGACAGTGCAGCACTCCCTCAGCACTGATCCTCTGACAGTGCGGCACTCACTCAGTACTGACCCTCTGACAGTGCAGCACTCCCTCAGTGCTGACCCTCTGACAGTGCGGCACTCCCTCAGTACTGATCCTCTGACAGTGCGGCACTCCCTCAGTACTGACCCTCTGACAGTGCGGCACTCCCTCAGTACTGACCCTCTGACAGTGCGGCACTCCCTCAGTGCTGACCCTCTGACAGTGCGGCACTCCCTCAGCACTGACCCTCTGACAGTGCGGCACTCCCTCAGCACTGACCCTCTGACAGTGCAGCACTCCCTCAGTGCTGACCCTCTGACAGTGCGGCACTCCCTCAGCACTGACCCTCTGACAGTGCGGCACTCCCTCAGTACTGATCCTCTGACAGTGCAGCACTCCCTCAGCACTGATCCTCTGACAGTGCGGCACTCACTCAGTACTGACCCTCTGACAGTGCAGCACTCCCTCAGTGCTGACCCTCTGACAGTGCGGCACTCCCTCAGTACTGATCCTCTGACAGTGCGGCACTCCCTCAGTACTGACCCTCTGACAGTGCGGCACTCCCTCAGTACTGACCCTCTGACAGTGCGGCACTCCCTCAGTGCTGACCCTCTGACAGTGCGGCACTCCCTCAGCACTGACCCTCTGACAGTGCGGCACTCCCTCAGCACTGACCCTCTGACAGTGCAGCACTCCCTCAGTGCTGACCCTCTGACAGTGCGGCACTCCCTCAGCACTGACCCTCTGACAGTGCAGCACTCCCTCAGTACTGATCCTCTGACAGTGCGGCACTCCCTCAGCACTGACCCTCTGACAGTGCGGCACTCCCTCAGTACTGACCCTCTGACAGTGCGGCACTCCCTCAGTACTGACCCTCTGACAGTGCGGCACTCCCTCAGTACTGACCCTCTGACAGTGCGGCACTCCCTCAGCACTGACCCTCTGACAGTGCGGCACTTGATACTTGAATATTGATGGACCCGGGGCACATTAGATCAAAGTTTGCAGCTGTTTCTCATAAACATGCTACCCTCTTGGCAAAACCATCCAAAAACAAATTGTTGGTTTTCCAATGAATGCTGGAGGCACACAGCTCTACCCCAGCACTCAGCTCTACCCCAGCACTCAGCTCTACCCCAGCACTCAGCTCTACCTCAGCACTCAGCTCTCTCAACACCCCCTGCGCCCCATTGATCAATTATCAGGCTGCTTCCCGGCATCCAATATTGCAGAAGCAGAAATTTCCAATTAAAAATAAGGAAGACTGTTGTGATGGATTCTCGTCCCCAGTCCAATGTTCCCTCACTACTAACTCTAACCTCTCCATAGCAACGGAGCGAGATTAAGCCAGTCCGTTCATAACCTGTGTCAGATTTGATCCCAAGGTAAGTCTCTGACCTCATGGTTATGAATTTAAAAATTATTTCCTTCCACCACGTATCTGCCTAACTTCACCCTGATCAGCTCATCAGCTGCTGAAACCCTCACATCCCCGTCCAGAGCTTTGTTATCTCCAGACTCGGCTATTCCAAAGCACCCCCGGCTGGTATTCCATTCTACCCTTTGTGTAAACTGAAGGTCATCCAAAACTCTGTTCCCCATGTCTTAACTCGCACCAAGTCCTGTTCCTTTATCACCCCTGTGCTTGCCGTGGTTTCAAATCCCTCCCTCCGTCGTCTCGCCTCTCCTCTCCCGAGCTCTAGAATCTCTCCCAGCCCCACAACTCCCCAAGATCTCTGCATTTCTCTCATCCTGGCCTCGTGTGCATTCCCACTTATGATCATTCTACCACCAGTCAGCCTATCAGCATCCCGTGATCCGACAGGCTTTTGTCTAGAAAGGAATAAACTCATTAACGATAGTCAGCATGGTTTTGTGAGAGGGAGGTCATGCCTCACTAACCTGGTGGAATTTTTTGAAGAAGTGACTGGAATGGTTGACGAGGGAAGGGCGTGGATGTCGTCTATATGGACTTTAGTAAAGCATTTGACAAAGTCCCTCATGGTAGGTTGGTGCAAAAGGTTGGATCTCATGGGATAAAGGGGGAGGTGGCTAGATGGGTGGAGAACTGGCTTGGTCACAGAAGACAGAGGGTGGTAGTGGAAGGGTCTTTTTCCGGCTGGATGCCTGTGACTACTGGTGTTCTGCAGGGCTCTGTATTGGGACCTCTGCTGTTTGTGATTTATATAAACAATCTGGAAGAAGGTGTAACTGGGGTGATCAGTAAGTTTGCGGACGACATGAAAATGGCTGGACTTGCAGATAGTGAGGAACATTGTCAGAGGCTACAGAAGCATATAGATAGGCTGGAAATTTGGGCAAAGAAATGGCAGATGGAGTTCAATCCAGATAAATGCGAAGTGATGCATTTTGGTAGAACTAACGTAGGGGGGAGCTATACGATAAATGGCAGAACCATAAAGGGTGTAGATACGCAGAGGGACCTGGGTGTGCAAGTCCACAGATCCTTGAAGGTGATCTCACAGGTGGAGAAGGTAATAATGGCATGCTTGCCTTTATAGGACGGGGCATAGAGTATAAAAGTTGGGGTCTGATGTTGCAGTTGTATAAAACGTTGGTTCGGCCGCATTTGGAATACTGCGTCCAGTTCTGGTCGCCACACTACCAGAAGGACATGGAGGCATTCGAGAGAGTACAGAGGAGGTTTACCAGGATGTTGTCCGGTATGGAAGGGCTTAGTTATGAGGAAAGATTGGGTAAACTGGGGCTGTTCTCACTGGAAAGACGGAGGATGAGGGGTGACCTAATAGAGGTGTATAAAATTATGAAAGGCATAGATGGGGTGAGCGGTGGGAAGCTTTTTCCCAGGTCGGTGGTGACGTTCACGAGGGGTCATAGGTTCAAGGTGAGGAGGGGGAGGTTTAACACAGATATCAGAAGGACATATTTTACACAGAGGGTGGTGGGGGCCTGGAATGCGCTGCCAGGCAAGGTGGTGGAGGCGGACACACTGGAAACATTTAAGACTTATCTAGATAGCCACATGAACGGAGTGGGAATGGAGGGATACAAAAGAATGGTCTAGTTTGGACCAGGGAGCGGCGTGGGCTTGGAGGGCCGAAGGGCCTGTTCCTGTGCTGTATTGTTCTTTGTTCTTTGTTTAATTGGCCCATTTGGTTCATTCCATCGCACTGTTACTGGGCAGAAAAGCCTACCCCAACAATGAGAATTGACCCTGAGAATAGAACCAGTGACAAAACGTTTTGAGAAGTCTCGGAGAGGCATGTGTGTGAGAGTAGGGTAAGTTGGTGCATGAGGGAATGAGGAGAGTGTGTGTCTGTGAGAGAGCGGTGTGTGTGTGTGTGTGTGTGTGAGAAAGAGCGGTGTGTGTGAGTGGTGTGTGTGTGTGTGAGAGAGAGCGGTGTGTGTGTGTGTGTGAGAGAGAGCGGTGTGTGTGTGTGTGTGTGTGTGAGAGAGTGGTGTGTGTATGTGTGTGTGTGACAGAACGGTGTGTGTGTGAGAGAGAGGTGTGTGTGTGTGAGAGAGAGTGGTGTATGTGTTTGTGTGTGAGTGGTGTGTGTGTGTGTGAGTGGTGTGTGTGTGAGAGAGTGGTGTGTGTGTGCGTGAGAGTGGTGTGTGTGTGTGTGCGTGAGAGTGGTGTGTGTGTGTGTGAGAGAGAGTGGTGTGTGTGTGTGTGAGAGTGGTGTGTGTGTGCGTGAGAGTGGTGTGTGTGTGTGTGTGAGAGAGAGTGGTGTGTGTGTGTGAGAGAGAGTGGTGTGTGTGTGTGTGAGAGTGGTGTGTGTGTGAGAGAAAGTGGTGTGTGTGTGTGAGAGAGTGGTGTGTGTGTGTGTGACAGAGCGGTGTGTGTGTGTGTGAGAGAGTGGTGTGTGTGTATGCGTGAGAGTGGTGTGTGTGTGTGTGTGTGAGTGAGAGTGGTGTGTGTGTGTGAGAGGGTGGTGTGTGTGAGAGAGAGTGGTGTGTGTGTGTGTGAGAGAGAGTGGTGTGTGTGTGTGTGAGAGTGGTGTGTGTGTGCGTGAGAGTGGTGTGTGTGTGTGTGAGAGAGAGTGGTGTGTGTGTGTGAGAGAGAGTGGTGTGTGTGTGTGTGAGAGTGGTGTGTGTGTGAGAGAGAGTGGTGTGTGTGTGTGTGTGAGAGAGTGGTGTGTGTGTGTGTGACAGAGCGGTGTGTGTGTGTGTGAGAGAGTGGTGTGTGTGTATGCGTGAGAGTGGTGTGTGTGTGTGTGTGTGAGTGAGAGTGGTGTGTGTGTGTGAGAGGGTGGTGTGTGTGAGAGAGAGTGGTGTGTGTGTGCGTGAGAGTGGTGTGTGTGTGTGTGAGAGAGAGTGGTGTGTGTGTGTGTGAGAGTGGTGTGTGTGTGTGTGTGTGAGAGAGTGGTGTGTGTGTGTGTGTGTGACAGAGCGGTGTGTGTGTGACAGAGCGGTGTGTGTGTGAGAGAGAGAGTGATGTGTGTGTGTGTGTGTGTGAGAGAGTGGTGTGTGTGTGTGAGAGTGGTGTGTGAGAGAGAGAGTGGTGTGTATGTGCGTGAGAGTGGTGTGTGTGTGTGTGTGAGAGAGAGAGTGGTGTGTGTGTGAGAGAGCGGTGTGTGTGTGTGAGAGCGGTGTGTGTGTGTGAGTGGTGTGTGTGTGACAGAGCGGTGTGTGTGTGTGAGAGAGAGTGGTGTGTGTGTGTGACAGAGCGGTGTGTGTGTGAGAGAGTGGGATTTGTGTGTGTATGGGGGAAAGGGGAGTGTGTGTGAGGGAGCAAGGTGAGTGTGTGCATACTTGAGAGAGAGAGATAGAGGTGGATATGTCCAATATGAGAATCCGCTTTCCAGCATTATTCCTCTCACTAAAAATTATTTAATTTTTAAAATGAGAACTTTTTAATTACCAGATCAGATTTAATTTATTATTGTCACATGTATTAACATACAGTGAAAAGTATTGTTTCTTGCGCGCTATACAGGCAAAGCATACCGTTCATAGAGAAGGAAATGAGAGTGCAGAATGTAGTGTTACAGTCATAGCTAAGGTGTGGAGAAAGATCAACTTAATGCAAGGTAAGTCCATTCAAAAGTCTGACAGCAGCAGGGAAGAAGCTGTTCTTGAGTTGGTTGGTACATGGTCTCAGACTTTTGTATCTTTTTCTCAAAGGAAGAAGGTGGAAGAGAGAATGTCCGGGATGCGTGCATTAATTATGCTGGCTGCTTTGCCGAGGCATCAGGAAGAGTAGACAGTGTCAATGGATGGGAGGCTGGTTTGCATGATGGATTGGGCTACATTCACGACCTTTTGTAGTTCCTTGCGGTCTTGGGCCGAGCAAGAGCCATCCCAATCTGTGATACAACCAGAAAGAATGCTTTCTATGGTGCATCTGTAAATGTTGGTGAGAGTTGTAGCTGACATGCCAAATTTCCTTAGTCTTCTGAGAAAGTAGAGGTGCTGGTGGGCTTTCTTAACTATAGTGTCGGCATGGGGGGACCAGGACAGGTTGTTGGTGATCTGGACACCTAAAAACTTGAAGCTCTCGACCCTTTCTACTTCGTCCCTGTTGATGTAGACAGGGGCATGTTCTCCTTTACGCTTCCTGAAGTCAATGACAATCTCCTTCGTTTTGTTGACATTGTGGGAGAGATTATTGTTGCCGCACCAGTTTACCAGATTCTCTATCTTATTCCTGTACTTTGTCTCATTATTGTTTGAGATCCGACCCACTATGGTGGTGTTGCCAGCAAACTTGATAGTCAAATTGGAGGGGAATTTGGCCACACAGTCACAGGTGTATAAGTATAGTAAGGGGCTGAGAACACAGCCCTGTGGGGCACCGTTGTTGAGGATGATCATGGAGGAGGCATTGTTGCCTATCCTTACTGAATGTGGTCTGAGAGTTAGGAACTTCAGGATCCAGTCACAGAGGGAGATGCCGAGACCCAGGCCATGGAGTTTGGAGATGAGTTTCGTGGAAATAATAGTGTTGAAGGCTGAGCTGTAGTCAATAAATAGGAGTCTGACATAGGTGTCCTTGTTATCTAGGTGTTCCAGGGTTGAGTGCAGGGCCAGGGAAATGGCATCTGCTGTGGATCTGTTGTGGCGGTAGGCAAACTGCAGTGGATCCAGATGGTCCGGGAGGCTGGAATTGATTTGTGCCATGACTAACTTTTTGACTCACTTCATAATGATGGATGTCAGAGCCACCGGACGATAGTCATTAAGGCACGCTGCCTGGCTTTAGGTGATTACCCTCACCTAAAGTAGGTACTATTTCCAGGGGTTAATGGTAAGGGGCTATGCAGCTGACAAATGAATTTCTGTCCTAATTTTTAATATATGCATAGATATAGTGAGAAAAGGCTTGTTTCCATTTGATTTCTGTGTCCGCATCTATTTGACTAAAGTAATTTTTGGTGTGAGGAACAATGCTGGAAAGCGGTTCTCATATTGGACACATGCACCTCTATATCTCCCCTATGGCGAGACGATGACACAGTGGTTAGCATGGCTGCCTCATAGCGCCAGGGACCTGGGTTCGATTCCTGGCTTGGGCCACTGTCTTTGTGGAGTTTGCACGTTCTCCCCGTGTCGGCGTGGATTTCCTCCGGGTACTCCGGTTTCCTCCCACAGTCCGAAAGACGTGCTGGTTAGGTACATTGGGGTTATGCTAAATTCTCCCTCAGTGTACCCGAACAGGCACCAGAGTGTGGCAACTAGGGGATTATCACAGTAACTTCATTGCAGTGTTAATGTAAGCCTACTTGTGACACTAATGAATAAATAAACCTATTTCACAACAATAAAGGGACGTTCTCATGAGAATGTTTGGGGTCCCCCGTTGCTCTGAGGGGGTCACTCGGATTTCCGCAGCTGGAAGCGTTAGGGAGGCTGAGGTTTAATTCATCTGCCACGGTCCGACTTCCCATTTCCAACTCCCCACATACACTTCCTAAAGGACCAATGCTCATTTTAACTCTTGTACAAACTCAGTCTCTATATTACTGGCTAGTTTTTGATTGTACTCTTAATTTTTCCATCCTGATCAATCCTTTTTGTTATTCTTTGATGTTATTTATATTCTTTCCAATCTTCTGCCCTGCCCCACTTGTCTTTACACAAATATATGTTTTTTCTTTAAGTTTAAAACGGTCTTTAACTTTCTTAGTTAACCATAGGTGGTGGGTCCTCCCCTTGGAATTTCTCTCACATCGGAATGTGTCTATTCCAAAATATCCATTTAAACATCAGCCACTGAACTTGCAGTAACCATATTCGCCATTTCTCCTATGCCAGCTCCACTTTCATGCCCTCTTAATTGCCCTTACTTAAGTTTAAAATACTAGTCTTGGACACACTCTTCTCTCCCTCAAACTGAATATAAAATTCGATATTATGATCACTGCTTCCTCGGGGTGCCTTCATTATCAGGTTATTAATTAATCCTATCTCATTGCAAAATACCAGGTTTAGTACAGCATGCCCTTTGGTTGGCTCCAAGAATGCACTGTTCTAATAAACTATCCCAAAAACATTTTATGAACTCTTCATCTACACTACCTTTGCCCATCTGATTTTTCCAATCTATATGTAGATTTAAATCTTCCAGGATTATTGCAGTACCTTTCTGACAAGCTCCCATTATCTCTTATTTTATACTCTCAAGAACAGCCTCTTCCCTGCTGCCATCAAACTTTTGAATGGACCTACCTTATATTAAATTGATCTTTCTCTAAACCCTATCTTTGACTGCAACACTATATTCTGCACTCTCTCCTTTCCTTCTCTATGAACGGTATGCTTTGTCTTTTTAATGCACAAGAAACAATACTTTTCACTGTAACTTCATTGCAATGTTAATGTAAGCCTACTTGTGATACTAATAAATTAGAGGCTGACACTCCTGCCCTCTGGGTCCCTTTACCTGCAGTAAGAAGTTTAACACCACCAGGTTAAAGTCCAACAGGTTTATTTGGTAGCAAAAGCCACACAAGCTTACGGAGCTCCAAGCCCCTTCTTCAGGTGAGTGGGAATTCTGTTCACAAACAGGGCATATAAAGACACAGACTCAATTTACATGAATAATGGTTGGAATGCGAATACTTACAGCTAATCAAGTCTTTAAGATACAAACAAAGTGAGTGGAGAGAGCATCAAGACAGGCTAAAAAGATGGAGACAATACACGTTGTCTCTCCACTCACCTTGTTTGTATCTTAAAGACTTGATTAGCTGTAAGTATTCGCATTCCAACCATTATTCATGTAAATTGAGTCTGTGTCTTTATATGCTCTGTTTGTGAACAGAATTCCCACTCATCTGAAGAAGGGGCTTGGAGCTCCGAAAGCTTGTGTGGCTTTTGCTACCAAATAAACCTGTTGGACTTTAACCTGGTGTTGTTAAACTTCTTACTGTGTTTACCCCAGTCCAACGCCGGCATCTCCACATCCCTTGACCTGCCTCAGCTACAGTCACACCCTCCTGTCCCTGACCACTTTACAAACCAGAAGATACTATCCTAAGAGATGTGACTGAGATGAAGTTTTTTTTCACTCAGAGGGTAGTGTATCTTTGGAATTCCTGTGGAAACTCAGTCATGGGGTGTTTTGAAGACAGAAATCGATAAGATTTCTAGGTACTAAGCAATGGTGAAGGCAACAAATAGACAACAGAAACAAGGTGTGGGGAAAACAACATTTGAAAAATCAAAGGATATAGGGATAGTAGGGAAATTGGTGTCGAGGTAGACAACAAGCCATGATCAAGTTGAATGGCACAGCAGGCTTGAGGGGCTGAATGGCCTACTCCTGTTTCTATTTTCCAGTTTTCTCTCAACCAATATCTAAAAACAGATTATATGGTCATTTATGCCATTGTTGTTTGTGGGAGATTGCAATGCACTAATTGGCTGAGACATTCTCGACCCAATAGTGACTACATTCAAAATTACTTCAGTGCCCATGAGATGCTGAAGGAAGTTCCAAAAGAGGTTGTATCAATGTGCATATTGCATCACAATGCACTGCATTTAAAAAAGCTCAGTCTCAGGGTACCACAAGGCAAGGCATCCAGCCATCCCTAACTGCCCTCCAGAAAGTGGTGGTGAGCTGTCTTCTTCAACCACCACAGCCTGCGGGGAAGGTCCTCTGAAGGAGGAGCCAAGCTTTTGACTCAGTAAAGGTGAAGGCAGCATATAGACAACAGAAACAAGGTGTGTGGAAAACATTTGAAAAATCAATTAAAAAAATTAAGAAATGGTAAATGTGCATCTTTAATAAAGCAAATTTAATTATATAAGCTTAAATGATGAAATACAAAAAAAAATTACAATTGCAGTTCCAAATTTTTCTGCTTTGACTGTCAACTTCAAGTGAACACATGGGAGAGGATGAGCTGCCCTGGGCCCTTTGTTCATGGCATTTTGTGGCAGGAACAGCAATGACAGAGAATTCCCCTATGCACCATCATAGCGCCCAGAGTCACAGGGCCAAGGAGAGGGTGAGAGAAAACAAAAAGGATAGATACGCCACCTCTGTCCAGGAACTTGAGCAGGGGACAAGGCTTCATCACCCATACTATAACAAAACTAGTGTTAGTCCACACACATACAGCACTCGCACCCTTCCCTGCCCTACGTTAGCAGAACAGATACACTATTGGGAATGGTAGGTGCCACTGCCAACATCTGGCGCAGATTTTGGCTAGGAGGTGGACATGCCATCCGCATTTACAGCCACAGTATAACTGACCAGGTCGAGCCCCACACCTTTAACAGAGTATCCAGGAGGTCTGTGCAAACCGGATTGATGGGCTGGGGGTGGGGTTTGCTTCGGGAGATGAGGGACAGAGGAAGTGTCTGCTCCAATCATCATGCTGTGGGATACGCTTTTTATATGTTTCATGTTTCCCTTCCATGTCATTTTCTCATGAATCTGGTGAAAACAAACAATTTGACCAAATCTGAACACCAAAGAATCACATTTTTGGGGTTTTTGTTTAAAAGAAAAAAAGCAAATTACAGATGTAATTGCAGTTAACTGTAAATCAACATCAACTGGTGCACTCCAAGATAACACCTCTACTAATCAGGAGTCCACTTGCCAACCAATCAGCACCCTTCTCATATAGTATAAAGTTATTTCCCCTGACATCGGCATTATGATGATTATCCTGATGAGTGCAAGATGAAAAGTTTCGACAAGATGTCTCTTTTTTCAGCGTTAGTCAAATTACAGATTGTGAAAATTGGACATGGACAATACCTATTATCTGACTGCATTAACTATAAAAAGTTTTAGAACAGTAACTTTTCTCTGTAAATGAAGTTAGTTTTTCTTTAAAAACTCCTTTACTAAAATGTGTCAAATGTTTCATACCATGACAGCTATCATTGGTATTGGTGAAAGCACAGAACTGGAAAAGCTAATGCCTCTGACACAGTGTAGCTCTGTCTGGTTCATCATTAATGGGGAAAACCAGAACACTACAGTCATCCTTAAAGCAGGTAAAGGATAGCTGGCACTGACTCAATAAAACTGTGGACTAGGACCAGTCCCTGCCTCCCCATTTAACCCATGACTGTTCTGAAGGAAAGATCAGATTTTTCAATAAACATCTCCCTCTGATAATGTTGGGTCAAATCTTCACACCCAGTTCCATCTAGTGTGCCACCACAGGGCTCAACCAAGAGACTCTCTGTATCTCATTCAGTCCCAGTCTTCAATACCAAGAGTAACTCTCAGTCTGATCTCACCACCAATGTGCCTCATGGCATCAAACCTGACACTTCAGGATATTCCAAGGTACCAACCTGCCTCCAATGGTTAGCTCCCAGTGTCTTTCACTCAAAGGAGAGCAGTCTTCAAAGGAAATAAAAGTTTCCAATTGGTTAACAATAGAAAACCTCCAGATGTTTCGCTTCCAAGATGGATGTGACACATTCAGCTCATCACTACTTTGGCAAGGGTACGTAGAGATGGGCAACAAATGCGGACACGGCCACCGACGCCCAAGTCCCATGAAAGAATTCCAGAATCTCATCTTTTCAGATTTTTAATTTCTGCAAAAAACTAAAGTCTAATTTGACGTGAACAAAAATGCAGGCAGACCAGCTGTTTGTTTATATAGAAAGCAGGGTTCATTTTGGCAGATTTATTTGAGAACTTCTTAAAAAATAGTCTGCGCACAGATGATCGATGCGAGTTGGGTAAACACAATTTGACAAACTGCGCTTGTGAACCGAGCCCCTTGACCACACAAGGAAGACAACAGCCCCTCCAACCTACTGGGTTCAAACAGGAACTGATGCCCAGCCTTTTCTCAGTGTTCTGCAGTTTATAGGAGATGGAGATAGAATTAGTGGACTCCCCACTCTCCTGACCTTCTTCACTAGAACAGTTTACCAAATTAGTCAAATGCACTTTTAAAACCCATCTTTACTTACATGTTTTAAAATATACAGTGATGGTATTATGTTTTAGAAAATACAAAAATAAGATTAATACTGTTGATGCATTTACACAAATATTAAGTTTTAAAGTGGAGATCTGTTAGTCTCTCCAATTGGAAGAGTCAAATCATTTAACACAATGCAAGCCAATCAGAAATGACAACTTTAAAATTGTGTAAAAGAATTATCAAAACTAGCTGGACAGGGCTACATAGGACCCTTCTCTGCTACCTTCATTGCAGACTGGGTTCCAATTTCAATTGTCCTCTCCCTGCTCTCTCTCTCACACACACACACACGCACACACACACAAACGCACACAACCAGTCACCACTGAAGGAAGCTGTACATTCCAAACAATAGGCTTTTATCATTGGCACACAATTGCCTCAAGAGGACTTGAAGATGGGGGCATAACTTGTCAGAGCTCCGCATTTAGCGTTGCCAAAAACCCTCCAGGATTGTCTCAGAGTCCACCAGAACTAATCGCATGTACACTGCTGTGATTGAAAACCCAGGAGGGGGAAAAGAAACAGGGGTTAAAAGAAATGAATGTGATTTGTTCATTCACTTCTAACCCTTCAGTTTATGAGTTATAATCATATTGGAAATGTGGGATTCAAGGTGGTTTGATCAAGTGGGAGCTGGACCAGAAACGGTAACACTGAGCGATGCTGAGGGGGTCTGACACTTGCCCAGTGGGAATGGCGAGAGAAAGAGAGAAGGACGGAAATAGCCAATCAGTTTTCCAACTACACTATGCTTGTGACGTTAAACGTATTGGTCAGTTACTGGGTAGCTGGTCAGCAAGGAATTCGAGGAGTAAAAGGCAAAAAAAAGGGGTACAAGACCTCATCCAGCAGGAATGCTCAATGCTGGTCACCCCAATTTTTTAATGGTGATTTATTTTTAGAACATTGCGTGGGCATGCACATGTTAAGAATAAAATCTGAAGCAAGCAATTCTTCACAGTTGGCCGGTAGATTGGAGTTTGAAGGAGAACCACATTTCAGGGACGGGCAAAACCACAGGAATCACCCAGCTCACCACCAGGGCTTCAGCATGCTACATAAACATAACCTTTTAAAAACTAATTTCTGAAGAGAACTTTGCATTAGTGGGTGTGAACTGAAGTAACAGGCTGATGGCACACTTTAATCAATCTTCAGCTCAAACTGCTGCTGAAATTGCAAGATCTCTTGTGAAATTATTCAGTCAGACACAACCAATCCCACTGCCCTCCATCTCCCCCCAACCTAAAAACTATAATCCTCCCTTACACAACTAAACTGAATCAAGTACCCCCGCCCGAGCTTCCTGCGATGTTTGTTGAAGGAATTACAAGATCAAGCTTTGAACAACAAGAGGGGCCCCAGCAGTGGGCGGTGAACGTAGTTACATTATATCGACAGCAAGACATTCGTAATGTGTGAATTCACTTTTACAAACAGGAAACTGCAGAAACACTTCAAAACATTGTTTTCAATCTTACCATCAGCACAAAAAGTCTATTTGTCCAGTATCTGACAGATGCAATTTTTATTAAAAACAGAAAATCTTTTAAAGTTTAAAAATCTGACTTTCTGTGGCAGTCCGTCCAAGGAACCAAGACCACAGCTGCTGCTTTCGTGTGAAACAGGGAGGGAGGGAGGGAGGGTGGGGATAAATAGACTGCAGTCACATGTGACCGAGGTGTGTAGGGATAAGTCAGACCCCATTTCACAGTCATACTGTCCTTATTTTTATATATTTCCATTATTATTTCAGCATTTATAATGGGAACAGTAACCTTGTCAGTCTGTAATGACAGTCACCATTGGTGGTGTTTCCATCGGAGGTGCAGTTACAGTGTGACCCGTTTACACAGGCAATTCCATCATAGGTGTTTGAAGTACAAATTTATAATGGAAAAAAGGTAGCTTGTAAGATTTTTAATAGATTTTTCCATATTCCCTCTGTCAGGTAACAGCCTATCTAAAGCAGCTCTAAACCTGGCTTCAAATTTTCTATCAAAGGGTATAAAACCCAAAATGTCAATATCTTCTTCCTTACGGATGTTTATATACACTTTCATCATGTTTCTACATTTTCAATTTTTACTTCCGAATTTGGTTTGTGACAGGCGTTTCTCCAACAAACACAAATCAACTCTATTCCCTTTGTCTCCAACCAACTCCCCGCTCGCCCCAGGACACCCTGCGGTGGGGGAGGGGGGTGATGGTGGGAGGCCGGTGAGGCACAAAAGATTGCCCATTGTGGGAGCTGGAGAAATGCCACATACTTGACGAGGGACAGCAGGTTCTGGGGTTGAAAAGGACACCCAACTACTGTAACTGAGCAACTCAGACAAGTGAAGTGAAACAGCAAATGCTTGGGGATGAGACACAGCTTCGATTAGACTGCAGAAACATTTCAATCCAAGAACTGGACTGTGTCACGCTGGTCAGAAAGGCAGAATTTGGAAACTCTTAAGGCTGTGTATTTCATTGGCTGGGTGCTAGGCCCAGCTTAAAAGAATATTAACATCCTTCCCTTGACCTTTTGTGGAGCACTCATAGGAGAGATAGAAAGAGATGGAGTGTGACAGCAAGCGCGCACGTGTGTGTGTGTGTGTGTGTATATAGAGAGGGGGAGAGGGAGAGAGAACAAGCATGGAAGAGAAAGATAGTGTGAGCAAGAGAGATGGATGGAGTGCATGCGAGAACGAGTGTGCATGAGTGAATGAGGAAGATTGAATGAGAGATTATATGAGAGAGAGAGAGAGAGAGAGAGATTATTCTGAGTGGCGGGCGGCACATGGTACTTTTATAGAAAAGGTTTACCCAGCCAAACAAGTTTGTGCAGGTGTCCAGCCAGGCTTTTTTTAAAAACCTTCCCCTCGCCTGACACCCAGAATGAAACAACTGACCAATTCAATGCCCTGCTAACCACTAGCCATCTGAGTGTGTTCGTGGAGGTCAGCCAAGGGTGATCATTGTGACTGAAGCTCCCACCCTCAGGATGCGGGGGTGCAGTCCGTCACATTTCGCGATGACTGCAAGACTCCCTTCCGAAAACGTCACTGGTTCGTTTATAAAAATAAAAAAGGTACAAAAAATTATATAGATGATTTTTTTTAAAATGTTTTTTTCTTGATACAAACTATAAAACAGTTTGAGCAGCTCTTATATTTAAATAATGATTTTTAGTTTAACTTTTTATTCCCCCCCCCCGCCCCCCCATGTCATTGATACAACTGTATTCAAGCATAGTCGATACAGCGCTCACTTCACTGCCCTTGGTAAGAGAATTTTAGAAATAGGTGCAAGGTTATTACCATCAATTCACTTTCCCCCATACCCCACGGGTAACACAAGGTTAGTGCACAGGGACATTTAACGCCTCATACTGTGTAGGTCAGTCAGCTTACAAAAAAGACAGGCCGTATAACTCAAAATTGAGAAAGTGGAAAAACTCAAAACTTCAGTACATTAAACCAGCAACTACACCACGACATTACAAAGATTAAGCTACTCTTTAAAGGAAATGTACCCTAATGAGCAGTCCAAATGCTGCAGGGAGGGATAACAGCACTTATCCCAAGCGTCCTCGCTGTAAATTGGGCTTTAAGCTTATTTTATTCGGTCGGGGGAGGTCTAAGAGACATGTTTCAATGAGTTTATGCTTTCATCCAGCAGCATTGGGGCAACTCACTGTCACGCCGATTGGTTGTTAAAGGGCCCAAGAGTCTAGTCTGTACCCACAGTCACTGCAGCAGGGAACCAGGTGATGGCAGAAATGTCAGGTGTTCAGACCAGGAGTCAAAAAGCTGTCATTTTAACCTTGTTCTGGTTGTGTTCAGCAAATGTGCTACACGGGCAGCTTTATGTATTTAGACTCTTGTCCATTCTCTCCTCGAGATGGCTGGGAGCTAATATGTCTTATAGACAGCTCTGTGCACCCCTCCGAACGCACCAGGCTCTCTAGTGACAGGACCCGGCAACTGGGCTTGGTGTAAACAGCCGTCCGCTAGCCAATGACCTGGTGCAGAGTACAAACTCTCAAAACATTGACTGGAGTGTAGCAAGAAGGCAGATAACAAAGCCACACACTGAATCGCACTGCCAACTTCTGACTCTGTGCCATTGTAAATGGATAGCACTCAACTAGAGGGTGGTCCAACAACCAGATATAGATACGACAATCTGTCTTCTTCTGGGTTGCTTCCAACTGGCAGTTGGAAAGTACAGAACACACCACCAACTGAAACATTTACATGGCAGGGTAACTTCACTCACAGCATTTACAAATTGTGTGACTAGTCACTAGAATACAGAACCCTTTTTAAAGTCACTTCCAAACACTTAGTATTGGTGGAGATAGGACTGTCTCCTTTCCTGCTTGATGGGGTAGGATTTGAAGCCCTTGTTCATGGTTTTGTGCTGGGAAGCTTGCTGCTGCTGCTGCTGTTGGGACTGTTGTTGTTGTGTGAAGGAGAAGTTGGAAGAGATCCCTGTAGATGGAGAATTGTCGCTGGCTGTTGACCACACAGGCGACTGGAGAATCTGCATGGAATCATTCCACTGGCTGACTGGGTTTGTCATCTGATACAGAGAGGTACCAGGATTGGGCATCGTGTTGGTGAGGGACGTCGAGTGTTGCCAGGGAGCCTTCGGAGGCCAAGTCTTGGTTTTGTTATCCTGCGTAAGAAACTGTCACAAATTAGTGTAATAGCGAGGTACATCACAGCAGACCTCTCAGACAAAATTCAACCTGGGTAAGAGATGCTTTACAGGGGCAGATGGGAAATTTAACTGAACTTAGTTAAACAACTCCGACAAAAGTTATGGTAGCATGTCACAGTCAAAATGATCCACTGTAGTAATAGGCCACTATCAATAGTACGAAGATCTCAGCAACAGTACTGGCACATCTACTTTCTATGATTCATAGAGTCCCTACAGTGCAGAAGGCAGCCATTTGGCCCATCGAGCCTGCGCCAACAGCAATCCCACCCCGGCCCTATCCCTGTAACTCCATGTATTTACCCTAATCCCCCTGACACTAAGCGGCAATTTAACATGGCCAATCCACGGTGGCACAGTGGTTAGCACTGCTGCCTCACAGCGTCAGGGACCCGGGTTCGATTCCCGGCTTGGGTCACTGCCTGTATGGAGTTTGCATGTTCTCCGTGTCCGTGTGAGTTTCCTCCAGGTGCTCCGGTTTCCTCCCACAGTCCGAAAGATGTGCTGGTTAGGTGCATTGGCCATGCTAAATTCTCCCAGTGTACCCGAACAGGCGTCGGAGTGCGGTGACTAGGGGATTTTCACAGTAACTTCATTGCAGTGTGAATGTAAGCCTACTTGTGACTAATAAACAAACTTTAACCAGCACATCTTTGGACTGTGGGAGGAAACCAGAGCACCTGGAGGAAACCCACGCTGACACTGGGTGAATGTGCAAACTTCACACAGACGGTGACCCTCGGCTGGAATTGAACCCGGGTCCGTGGCGCTGTGAGGCAGCGGTGCTAACCACTGTGCCGCCGGGAATTGAACCCGGGTCCCTGGCACTGTGAGGCAGCAGTGCTAACCACTCTGCCCAATGTGACTGGATTTTCAGCAAAGTGAAATTCTGACAGTGTGAAATCTTTTCACTGGATCCAGTACTGAGAAAAGTATCCTGACATGAACACAAAATAAAAATAAAAAATGTTGCAAACGCTTAGAACACAGGGGAGAGCAACCATGGATCACAGCAAAAACGTGAACTCTGCTCCACCCTCACCTCAGATGCTGTCTGAGAATTTCCAGCATTTTCTCTTTAAATTTCTGATTTGCTGCCTGCACTCTATTTCACTTTGTCCTTCGGTCGATCTATCTGTACCACCTTCAATGGAGACCAAAACTGCAGGTGTGGCCTCATCAAAGCCCAGTACAAATGTATCAAGACTTCCTTATTCTTGTACTCCAATCCCCTTGCGACGAAGGCCATAGTGCCATTAAACTTGCTAATTGTTTGCTCTGCCTACCTGCTCAGTTTCTGTATTTCCTGTGCGAGTGTACACAAATCTCTCCGAGTATGACTATTTACAAATTTCACGTATTTGAAGAAATATTCTACTTTTATATTCTTACAACTAAAGTGAACTCCACACTTCCCCACATCACACTCCATCTGTCATCTTGTTGCCCACTCATTTAACCTGTCTATATCTCTTCGTAAGTTCTGCGTGTCCTCCTAATGAGGGACAGAGATGGTTCCGCTCTCGAGTTTAAAAAATCAGAGGTGATTTCATTGAAACATACAAGATTCTGAAAGGGTTCAATGGGGTGGAGAGGTTATTTTCCCTGGCCGGGGAACCTAGATGTGGAGATGCCGGCGTTGGAATCTAGGTGGGGAACCTAGAACATGGGGGCGATCATTTAGGACTGAAATGAAGAGAAAGTAGTGATTCTCTGGAATTCTCCACCTCAGAGGATTGTGGCTGCTCCATCATTAACTATATTGAAGGCTGGGATAAACAAATCTTTCAGGGAACCGAGGGATTTGGGGAGCAGACGGGAAAGTGGAGTTGAGGCAGAAGATCAGCTAAATGAATGATGGAGCTGGCTGAGGGAACCAAATAGTCTGCTCCTGCTCCAATCTGCGTCATTACAACTTGCTATTTGAAGTAGCTCTACGGTGCTGGAGCCCATGAAACTGTATCCCAGAGATCTAATGCAGCCTTCTCCCCCACAGGCGTACACTTACACCCAGGGGGTTTCCCAAGTAGCATTTGCAAAGAGCAGGATACCTATCCAGCTGCTACTGCCCCTGGGAGGAGGAAGGGGGGATACATGCACAAGATGAAACAGTATATTTTTACACATTTGTAAAATATAAAACTTTAAAGACAGGAGAAAGATGTTTTATGTTCATACCTGGCAAAGATCATCTGGTGTGGGTAAAACAGGAGGAGATGGTAGATTAGCAGTCTCTTGATCACCACTGCTGTGCTTTCTGTAGAACAGAGCAATAAAGGTATCTTGCTGGATAAGTATACACACAGTAGGCCCCTCTCATTCAAGTATCTCAGAGAGACAGATGGAATATTCCTATTGCACCATTCACAATCTCAGAACAGCTCAAAGTGTTTGGCATGGTCAGTGGGAGTACCCATTGTTGTAATATAGTAAATGTGTCAATCAATCTGTGCACAGTAAGATCCCTCAAACCATAATCTTATCCACATGAGAGGGTGGGTATAGCCTCGATTTAATGTCTCATCTGAAAAGTGGGACCTCTGGCAGTGCAGCACTCCATCACTACGACGATAGTAGTAACAGTCTGGACACCGAGCTCAAATCTCTGGACAGGGAATTGGACCCATGAATCAGAGACAGAGTGTTACCCACTGAGCCAATGTTGACACCTACAAGCACATAACCAAGAAACCTCAGTGCGGTACTGAAGGAGTGCTGCGTTGTTGTCAGCCTGTTTTTTGGTGAATATTATCTGTCCCAGTATCATTCGAAGAGTAAGCAGGTCTCCGTAACCCCATCAATATTCCTCTCACATCCAATGTTCTCAAAGAACATTTTAACTGGTTATTCAACACACAGTAGATCACTGTGACACAACATCTGACCTGTTCATATATTTAACAGGCACCTCACTTAAAAAAAGCAGTCGTTTCAGTTTGAAAGGATACGGCATACGCTTTAAGTATTATTCATCCAATAATCACAGAGTTCAGAATCAGGAATAAAAACAGTAGGGATCTTCCAAGTACTTTAAAGTAGAACAGAAATTTAATTTAAATCAGGAAGATTATTATACAGCAGTTGTGATATACAGAGCAGGATGTCAGGGAGAACACGTTAACACTGTCGGGGATAACTCTAACCCTATCAGTGATCAACGATACCTCGATACAGTCAGTGACCGGGGAGAACTCGTTACCAGTCAGTGACCGGGGAGAACTCGTTAACAGTCAGTGATCGGGGAGAACTCGTTACCAGTCAGTGACTGGGGAGAACTCGTTACCAGTCAGTGACTGGGGAGAACTCGTTAACAGTCAGTGATCGGGGAGAACTCGTTACCAGTCAGTGACCAGGGAGACAGTTTTCTGCTCAAAATGTGACCATGTTTTAGGTTGAGTCAGTCAGTGAATCTCCTCCTTACCGTCTCTGTTTGACAGCAGCAACAAGGTCAGGCCCTGAGAACATGGAAAATAAACTGTCTCCGTTAGCAGACGATGCTTCATCACTCGAGCTGGCAGAATCTCCCTGCGTCCCCGACCAGCTCATTATATCTCTGTAAAAATACAGGGGTGGGCAGGGGGAATGGAGAAGAGAGAGACACACAATCAGCTCCACAGATTCAACTCGGAATTGCAGGCACACCTTTTGCTGGGAGGCAGTACAGCATTCACTTTTGCTCTTCCTGCTCCAAAGCTGAGATTGAAAGGGGTGCGCATGTCCTGCACCCCATCGCACTGAAGCTGGTAAATGATGGGCAGCCACTTAGGATTTTAAGAAGGTTCACAGCCAAACCAGATCTTGTTCTCATCTGGCACTCACTGATGACTGAATGGCGACCTAGAGTCCAAATCCATTTTTATTAACATTGAAGCCAACTGCAGCCCCCTCTATTGCCAGCAATAGTTGAAAAGTCCCCTCACCACAGTACACAAGATATCAGCTCAACATTTCCAGGCTTTTTCCCAGGGTGGAAATGGCTGCTGCGAGAGGACACAGGTTTAAGGTGCTGGGGGGTAGGTACAGGGGAAACGTTAGGGGGAAGTTTTTCACACAGAGGGTGGTGGGCGAGTGGAATCGGCTGCCGTCAGTGGTGGTGGAGGCAAACTTGATAGGGTCTTTTAAGAGACTCCTGGATGAGTACATGGGACTTAATAGGATGGAGGGTTATAGGTAGGCCTAAAAGGTAGGGATATGTTCGGCACAACTTGTGGGGCTGAAGGGCCTGTTTTGTGCTGTAGCTTTCTATGTTTCTATGTAACATTCATTAACTGTCCTGGAATTGAGTGACATGGACAGCACGGTAGCACAGTGGTTAGCACTGCAGCCTCACACTGCCAGAGACTCAGGTTGGATTCCAGCCTTGGGTGTGTGTGCAGTTTGCACTTTCGCCTCGTGTCTGCGTGGGTTTCCTCCGGGTGCTCCGGTTTCCTTCCACAACCCAAAGATGTGCAAGTTAGGGGGACTGGCCATGCTACATTGCCCCTTAGTGTCCAAAGATGTGTAGATTAGGAGATTAGTGGGGTGAATGCGTGGGGATATGGGGATAGGGCAGGGAGTGGGGCTGGGTAAATCGAAGGGTCGGTGCAGACTCGATGGGCCGAATGGTCTCCTCCTCTGGACTGTGATTCCTCAAGACAACATGGGACCATTTGGCTCAGGTACACAGAGATTGAGGGCAGTGGTACCTCATGTCTCTCCCTGGAACCTCTCCTGTTCAATGCAGGTCTGTAACTTGTAACCCTGCACCATGTTTCTCATCAACTTTTACAGATGCACCATAGAAAGCATTCTTTCTGGTTGTATCACAGTTTGGTATGGGCTCCTGCTCTGCCCAAGACCGCAAGGAACTACAAAAGGTCGTGAATGTAGCCCAATCCATCACGCAAACCAGCCGCCCATCCATTGACTCTGTCTACACTTCCCGTTGCCTCGGCAAAGCAGCCAGCATAATTAAGGATCCCACGCACCTCGGATATTCTCTCTTCCACCTTCTTCCTTCGGGAAAAAGATACAAAAGTCTGAGGTCACGTACCAACCGACTCAAGAACAGCTTCTTCCCTACTGCCATCAGACTTTTGAATGGACGTACCTCGCATTAAGTTGATCTTTCTCTATACCCTAGCTATGACTGTAACACTACATTCTGCACTCTCTCCTTTCCTTCTCTATAAATGGTATACTTTGTCTGTATAGCACGCAAGAAACAATACTTTTCACTGTATGTTAATACATGTGACAATAATAAATCAAATCAAATCATGCGTGGGTATTGGCCTCACCAACTCCTCCCTCAGCAAATTATGACTTTGGCCACAGGGAAAGTGAACTGCCAAGTTTGCATTCCATCCAGATACAGGATGGTGAGGCCTGGATTCAGGGAGGGGCAGAAATAGTAACCATAGTTTCTGGATCACTGAAAGCAGCAGTGAGAACAGAACCACGAGTGCTCTCACTCTCGCTCTCTTGGACACATGCATCACACAGCATCCCCAAGAGTCACACACTCGCTACACAAGACACACACATGTACCACACCCTCTGCTCTCCAGCCAACATATGCACCCTCCTCTGTACTGGCACATTTGCTTGCCCTTCCCGTCCCTGCAACACCATGGGCAGTACAATGACAGAGTGGTTAGCACTGCTGTCTCACAGCACCAGGGACCCGGGTTTGATTCCCACTTGGGTCATCTGTCTGTGTGGAGTCTGCACGTTCTCTATTGTCTGCGTGGGATTCCTCTGGGTGCTCCGGTTTCCTCCCACAGTCCAAAAGACATGCTGGTTAGGTGCATTGGCCATGCTAAATTCTCCCTCAGTGTACCCGAACAGGCGCCGGAGTGTGGCGGCTAGGAGACTATCACAGTAACTTCATTGCCGTGTTAATGTAAGCCTACTCGTGACACTAATAAATAAAAGTTAAAACCACTGCCTGTCCTCTCCCCACACTTGCCCACAAACGACACACATACCCACAAATGACACACATACCACACACACACACGAACATACTGTCCTCTCCAATCTCCACCCTAACCCGCTCCCCACATTCTCGCTCTCACAGAAAAACACACTCCCTCTCCAATCGCCACCCCAACGCCCCCATTTCCGCACAGACACATACGCAATGCGTGTTTGACCTCTTGCACCTACCCCTCAGTGAAACACTCTGATGGCTGCCACGTCCTGTGAGGCTCGTCAGGGATTGGCCAGTTGGTCCTTGCGGTGCTGTGTCGTCGGACGTGTTGCACTTGTCGTTTTTGCTGCATAGCCTGACTAACACCAGCCACGTACCGGGCAAACTCTGGGTCTGAACCAACTAGAGAGAGGGGGGGAAGCACCATGGCAGCTCAAGTTATTGACACATTCAGCTGGTTCCGAGACAATTCCCTTCTGTTTAATCTACTTGACTGAACAATTGACCACTTTGACAACACATTAATTTAACACCAGTCACCTGTCCATAATCAGCTACGTTGACAGGATAAATAAATTATCAGATTACATTGCTAAATTATATACCACCGCCCTCATTCATCGGAGGAACAGGAAATAACAAAGATCAATGTTGGCCAACCGCTTGCATTTCCTTCCTATATTAATTATTCTCCGGCAGTAGATGGATAGCCTGCCCTTAGGGCACATTCCAGACAAGGTGTTACAGCCTCTTTGTAAATGAGAAAGGAGTGAGGGGAAGAACTGCACAAACCAGTGAAGACCCAGGTTCAATCCCTTCAATATGATAAATTGGTTCGTTCTAGTGATGATGGCAATAGGACTCACATTTAACTTTATTTTCGCTCACTCCTCCTCACGCCCTCTGCAAGCTCAGCCTGTCCATGAGCCCATCTCCTGTCCCCTCAGCCATATTCCCACTGAACTAACTTCATTCCTGGCCCCGGGATAATTACCCCCGGCCTTCCTTACACATCTGGGGTCATCATCCAACATGCTACCCCCAATCCAAGGAGAGGTTTGTTCATGGCCCTCTATCATTACAAACTACCGTCCTCTCTCCAACCCCGCTTTTTCCTCCCAAGTCTTCATTAGTTTTTAACTCTGTGCCCATCTTTCTCACCCTGCCATGTTTGAATATCTCCAATCAGTTACAAATTACACCCCATTCGGAAACACCATGTGCTGCTACTCCACAAGTGCTCCACTATCTGGTGGGGCATTGACATCAAACACACGTCGATGCTGTCAGGCCAATCTGGAATGTAGCATTATGGAAGGGTTAGATCAGATGCAGGAGGGCTGAGGGTCATCTACAGCTCCTTCCATGACCATGTCAACAGCCTTTGTAAAATCCAGAAACGGTAAGTAGTCCCACACCATCAGGTTAAAGTCCAACAGGTTTATTTGGTAGCACGAGCTTTCGGAGTGTTGGCCCTTCATCAGGTGAATGAAGAGTTTGGTTCACAAACAGGACATATATAGACACAAACTCAATTACAAGATAATGGTTGGAATGCGAGTCTTAACAGGTAATCAAGTCTTTACAGGTGCAGACAATGTGAGTGGAGAGGGGGTTAAGCACAGGTTAAAGAGGTTAACCTGTCTGCACCTGTTAAGACTCGCATTCCAACCATTATCTCGTAATTGAGTTTGTGTCTCTATATGCCCTATTTGTGAACCAAACTCTTCACTCACCTGATGAAGGGGCAACACTCCAAAAGCTCGTGCTACCAAATAAACCTGTTGGACTTTAACTGGTGTTGTGAGACTACTTACTGTGCCCCACCCCAGTGCAACGCCAGCATCTCCACATCAAAATCCAGAAAGGCTGTGGAGGGGTTTCTGACACTTTCTGCCAGCTGCCCCAGGGCATGTTGATTGTTGATCTCCCAGTTTACACTGAACTCTCAGAGAAACAGCTTCAGCAAGTACCTGCAACTTCTAAACAGCAATACTTACAGGAACACCAAAGAGGGAAATTCCTCCATTTGTAATCTCTCCAATTGCCTCTGTGCCAAACAGATGCAATGCTTTCTTATCTAGCCCTGAAGGTGTATGCTGCATGCAAGAAACTCTTCATTTTTACACACTTAAGACACCATGCCTAAGCTTTCACAGGCTCACTGTTATCCTATCGACTAATTTAAGAGTTTGCATCATATCTGGGGCTTTTGGCACAGAGAGCCACATGGCTGACAGTGGTGAAGACCTTTGAAAATAAGGCAGAGCTGTGGAAAACCATTGGAAGTCATTTACCTGCGGGATCAAAAGGCAGAATGTCTCCCAGCATTCCAAACACTCCATCGCTCTGGACCCGATTGGGCCACGTGTTATTCCTGGTGTTTGTCACTTTTGGCCCCAACATGTCAGACATGACATTGTCCATGATGTTGTCCATGTAATTGCCGACGAGACCCAAGCTGTACAAGTCCGAACTCAAGTCAGAGTGCACAGCGATATTGCCCCATTGGCTCATGGACCCAATCGGAGACAATCCCGCTCCTGGGCTCTGTGACGTCTGCTGAGATGAACTGTTTGGCCATTTCCCGGGGGCTCGAGGGGTTTGTGGACGTGCTGGCGGTGGCTGTTGCCCAATGGGTTGGAGGAGGTGCTGGTAATATTGCAGTTGCTGCTGTTGTTGCTGTTGCTGGTGCTGGCGTTGTAAGACCTGATGGGAATTCGGCAATGGAGTGTGTGGTACAGTCTGTGGTTGCTGCAGGGTAGCTGCTTTCTGCTCTGGTGCTGAGAGAGAATTCCTTCTGTTAATGAGAGGTGATGCTTTTTGGGATTTGCCCATGTTGAACCCAGAGAGGAAATCAATAACATCCTGCATCTCCTGGTCACTTGGCAACTTGATGCCTTGATCATCCTTCCCATCATCCCCTTTGAAGATATCCCTCTTGTCCATAGCGAAACCATTGACCATTGGGTTGGACGTACCTCGAGAAACTTCCTGTGAATCGATGGTCTTTGGGAAACTTCCAATGTTCAGAATGCTCTGCAGCCTCAGGTCTGAATGGCTGGATAGCTTGGTTTTCCGTTCCTCCTCTGAGCTGTTAATGGAGAAGCCACTTTTAGAGGGTGTGCTTGGGATCGAAAAGCTCCCACCGCCACCGCTGCTGTTACTCGCGCTGTTGCTACTGCAGGAATTTCGCTTTGTGAAACGAGAGGTAAGCTTCGCAAAAGTCTTCTGCAGACCACCAGAGGACTTGATGATAGCCCCATTCCCTGTGGGGAGATCCACGTGAGTCCCAAAGTCAGTGCATTCCCGTCTTAGCTGGATCTGAATGCTTGGTAAAACTTGCTCCCTGTGTTGATAAACAAAAATACCAACTTAATACCCAACAGTGCCACATCATGTTATCTAGATTCAAATGAGAGAGAAACTTAAATACTCAAAATTAGGAGAGAGCTGGAGGATGAATAAGAAAAGGATCATGGGTCAGTGAGATAGGACCAAGAGCAATAAAAACAAACCAAAAATCAGGAAGGACGGAGATACTTTTTTCACTCAAACTACAAGAGAATTCTGGAATTGGTTGTTTGGTTGGGGACTGAAGTGAACAGCAAGGAGGAATTTGAGTCACACATCAGACCTGTTTTTGTTTTCAGCAATTGGAGTGCAGCAAGAACAAGAGGAGATGACACAAGATTAAATGAGTTTGATTTAGAAGAGAGCAGAAACGCTTCAAAAATATCACAGGGATGATTGAGACCAGATTTAGTAAATGAAACAGATGTTTAAGAAGATGTAGGCTGAATGGTTGAAAAGATAGGAACTTATGAAACAGAGTAGGATATTTGGCCCCTTAAGCCTGCTTCACCTTTCAAACAAATCAGGATGGATCTTCTACATCAATGTCATTTTCCCGCATTATCCCATATCCCTTGATATCTTTAATATCCGTTGATCTCTGTCTTGAGCACACTCAATGATTGATGGGATAGAGAATTCCAAAGGTTCACCACCCCTCGAGTGAAGAAATTCCTCCTCATCTTGGTCCTAAATAGCCTACCTCGTGTTCTGAAACTGTGCCCCCTAGTTCTAGACTCACCAGCAAAGGAAAACATCCTTCCTGCATCCACTGTAGTAAGAATTTTGTATGCTTCAATAAGCTCTCCCCTCATTCTGTGAAATTCTAGGGAATACAGGCCTGGTCTCCTCAATCTCCCCTCACAGGACATTCCCATCACCCCAGAAGTTAGTCTGGTGAACTTCATTGCACTCCCTCTACAGCCAGTATATCCTTCCTTAAGGAAGGAGAGCAAATCTGTACACAATACTCCAGGTGTGATCTAACCAAGGCTCCATATAATTGCAGCAAGGTTCCTTTACTGGACTCAAAACCACTTGCCATAAAGGCAAACTTACTATTTGCCTTCCTAATTGCTTGTTACACCCGCATACTAGCTTTCAGTGACTTAAGAACAGGGATACCCAGGTCCCATTGGGCATCAACACTTCCCAACATTTCAGAAATATTCTGCATTTCTATTCTTCCTACCAAAGTGGATAACTTTTCACATCAAATTCCGTCTACCAGATTCTTGCCCACTCACTCAGTCTGAATCTCCCCCAAGCCTCTTTGCGTCTCCCCTCACAACTCACATTCTCACCTAGTAAGAATGTCAGGCTGAGCTATGAAATGGGGTTAATGAGCTTTCTCTATTTTTAAGGGTTCTGTACTGTACCTTCTCTCCTTCCACCTGGATAAGTCAAAGACTGCTGTGTACAACACATCCACCAGCCCAAGTGTTTTCTCTGGGTCCAGGCATCTCTGTAAGAGAGACATGGTGGCAGGATCCTCCTTCAAACACCTTGGGAGAAGGGTGAAAAAAAACAGTGAGAAATCGCAATTACAATCCCGCCACCCCAACTTCTTTGGTGTTCCTGCACTGTGCACCTTCCGAATGATGGCTGCCTACTCCAGAGGCCACCATCACAATCAAGTGGCGAGTTTGCAAAATTAAAGGAACTGGCTCTGGTTCACTGGGTAGAACTCTCGCATCTGAGTCAGAAAGTCATGGGTGAAAGTCCTCCTCCAGAGAGTTGCGTGCATAATCTAAAGATCAGTAAGATGTCTCACAACACCAGGTTAAAGTCCAACAGGTTTATTTGGTAGCATGAGCTTTCGGAGCGTTGCTCACTTCATCAATGAGTCACCTGATGAAGGGGCAACGCTCGGAAAGCTCATGCTACCAAATAAATCTGTTGGACTTTAACCTGGTGTTGTGAGACTACTCACTGTGCCCTACCCCAATCCAACGCCGGCAACTCCACATCATAATCTAAGATGACACTCCTGATACAGCACTGAGGGTGCACTGCACTGTCGGAAGTGAAGAGATATGAAATTGAGGTCGACTTGCTCGCTCAGGTGAGCACTAAACTTTCAATGGTATTATTGAAATAATAGCAAGGGTGTTGTCTCAGTGTGCCAGTTAATATTGATCCCTTTAACAGCACTTACACAGGACTGGTGTGTTAGTATCTGTCACATACAGTCCAAAAGCATTCATGTAATAGATACACTCCATAACATTGGGTTACAAACATCAACATGAAATCCCTGTTCAAACAGACGTATTAACCCAGAATAAAAGCAAAATACTGCAGATGCTGGAGATCTGAAATGAAAACAAAAAGTGCAAGAAAAACTCAGAGTCTGGCACATCTGTGGAGAGAGAATCAGAGTTAATGTTTCGAGTCCAGTACGATTCTTTTTCTTGAGTTCTGAGGAAGAGTTATATTGGACTGGAAATGTTAATTCTGCTTCTCGCTCACTGATGCGGTCAGACCTGTTGAAGTGTTAACCTATTTATTTTAAATGCGTGAACTCCTGTGTTAAAGTAGCAAACAAAAAAATTTCATGCAAATTTAAGCGCTTAAAGAACTGTATTTACACCATATAATTACACAATAGCCTCAAGTCATCTTAAATTGTAAACACGAAAGAGCAGTATAATTTATAGTTCTATCTTATGAGCCTTAATTAATTCAATCCACATTGAGAGAGAATTACAATTACAGAGTTCACAGATCAGCCTTGTACATGTGCACCAACACACACCAATTAGCACTGGTCACACCTCCCATCCGATGCTCCCACTAAGCTGTGTAGCCACACAGCAACAGTCCCCCAAAGGCCGCACAGAAATAGGCCCTTTTCAATTAGGTACAATGCAGCCACGCAACCAAATTTAAAGACGCCACCCATAAATCATCCAGGCATTTCAAATCAAATCAGAGGGAGTGCCGATACCATTCCCAGGACAAATCCCAGCCTTCCGGAAAAAATAACATAAAGAAAAAAATAATTTGATGTTAGCTTTGGTGTTAAAGTCAGAATAAATTTTTAAAAATTTGATTTATTATTGTCACATGTATTAACATACAGTGAAAAGTATTGTTTCTTGCGCGCTATACAGACAGAGCATACTGTTCATAGAGAAGGAAATTAGAGAGTGCAGAATGTAGTGTTACAGTCATAGCTAGGGTGTAGGGAAAGATCAACTTAATGCAAGGTAGATCCATTCAAACATTGTTAGAGAGTTTAAAAGAGAATGAAGTTTTCGAAGCATAGAACGAGAGTAAAAGATAGAATTAGAAGGTATGCTGGGCACAGCTTGCAAGAAGTCGCCTCGCTCTGGCGCCATCTTGGAATTCAATTGGAATTTTAAAATGGTGTAACATCATGAACTCAAACTTTACAACCCACAAAATGTAATAAACCACATCACCCCTTCATTAGCACCGTCTGTAATGATTCAAGTCACAGTCTGTGTAAATGTGGACAGTGGTGAATAGGCCAGAAAGAAATAACTTGCTCACTACATAAAATACAGTGCAGCCAGGATCGCACTCTATTCATAGTCAATGTCTAAATGAAAGCTCAAACATTTCTTACATGAGCAAGTATACTCCCCTCAAGCTGGAAACCTACTGGGGAGAAGATGTGTCAAACACAGATTTTTCAGCTGTAGGATCTGAGTTTAAATCGAACCTACACAGACTGGATGAGCTTAGAGCGTGGATTGCTGCTTCGAATTGTGATGTGGTGGCCATTACGGAGACTTGGATGTCTCAGGGACAGGACTGGGTGCTTCAGGTGCCGGGTTTTAGATGTTTCAGGAAGGACAGGGAGGGAGGCAAGAGAGGGGGGGGAGTGGCACTGTTGATCAGGGATAGTGTCACGGCTGTAGAGAAGGTGGACGCCGTGGAGGGATTGACTACGGAGTCTCTGTGGGTGGAGGTTAGGAACAGGAAGGGGTCGGTAACTTTGCTGGGTGTTTTCTATAGGCCGCCCAATAGTAACAGAGATGTTGAGGAGCAGATGGGGAAACAGATCCTGGAGAGATGTAGGAATAACAGAGTTGTCGTGATGGGAGATTTTAATTTCCCAAACATAGATTGGAATATCCCTAGGGCTAGGGGTTTGGATGGAGAGGGGTTTGTTAGGTGTGTCCAGGAGAGTTTCCTGACACAGTATGTGGATAAGCCTACTAGAGGAGAGGCTGTACTTGATCTGGTGCTGGCTAATGAACCTGGACAGGTGGAGGATCTCTCGGTGGGTGAGCATCTTGGGGATAGCGATCATAATTCTATCTCCTTCACGATAGCATTGGAAAGAGATAGGATCAGGCAGGCTAGGAAAGTGTTTCTCTGGAGTAAAGGGAAATACAGTGTCATCAGGGAGGAAATTAGACGGGTAAATTGGAAGGAGGCATTCTTGGGGAAAAGTACCGAAGGAAAGTGGAGGATTTTCAAGGAATGTTTGTCTGGAGCTCTGCATGACAACGTTCCGATGAGACAGGGGGGTGTTGGTAGGGTACGGGAACCGTGGTGCACGAAGGTTGTGATGAACCTGGTGAATAAGAAAAGAGAGGCGTACAGAAGGTTCAGAGAGCTAGGAGGTGTTAAGGATTTAGAGGAGTATACGGGATGTAGGAAGGAGCTTAAGAAGGAAATTAGGAGAGCGAGAAGGGGTCATGAGAAGACCTTGGCGGGTAAGATTAAGGAGAATCCCAAGGCTTTCTACAAATATGTCAAGAGTAAAAGGATGAGATGTGAAGGCATAGGACCCTTAAAAGGTGAAGGGGGAAAAGTTTGTGCGAAACCGTTAGAAATGGCGGAGGTGCTTAATGAATACTTTACCTCGGTATTCACGGTGGAAAGGGATCTGGATGGTTGTACTGCTGGTTTGCGGTTGACAGAAAGGATCGAGCATGTGGACATAAAGAAAGAGGATGTGTTGGAACTATTGAATGGCATCAAGGTTGGTAAGTCGCCGTGACCGGATGGGATGTACCCCAGGTTACTGTGGGAGGCGAGGGAGGAGATTGCGGAGCCTTTGGCGATGATCTTTGCATCGTCGATGGAGACGGGAGAGGTTCCGGAGGATTGGAGGATTGCAGATGTGGTCCCTATATTCAAGAAAGGGAACAGGGACAGCCCGGGAAATTACCGACCGGTGAGTCTAACCTCAGTGGTTGGTAAGTTGATGGAGAGGATCCTGAGAGACAGGATTTATGATCATCTAGAGAAGTTTAGTATGATCAAAAGTAGTCAGCACGGCTTTGTCAAGGGCAGGTCGTGCCTTACGAGCCTGGTTGAGTTCTTTGAAAATGTGACCAAACACATTGACGAAGGAAGAGCGGTGGATGTGGTCTATATGGACTTCAGCAAGGCGTTCGATAAGGTCCCCCATGCAAGACTTCTTGAGAAAGTGAGAGGGCATGGGATCCAAGGGGCTGTTGCCTTGTGGATCCAGAACTGGCTTGCCTGCAGAAGGCAGAGAGTGGCTGTGGAGGGGTCTTTCTCTGCATGGAGGTCAGTGACCAGTGGAGTGCCCCAGGGATCTGTTCTGGGACCCTTGCTGTTTGTCATTTTCATAAATGACCTGGATGAGGAAGTGGAGGGATGGGTTGGTAAGTTTGCTGACGACACCAAGGTAGGTGGTGTTGTGGATAGTTTGGAGGGATGTCAGAAGTTGCAGCGAGACATAGATAGAATGCAAGACTGGGCGGAGAAGTGGCAGATGGACTTCAACCTGGATAAGTGTGTAGTGATCCATTTTGGCAGATCCAATGGGATGAAGCAGCAGTATAATATGAAGGGTACCATTCTTAGCAGTGTAGAGGATCAGAAGGACCTTGGGGTCCGGGTCCATAGGACTCTTAAATCGGCCTCGCAGGTGGAGGATGCGGTCAAGAAGGCGTACGGCGTACTAGCCTTCATTAATCGAGGGATTGAGTTTAGGAGTCGGGAGATAATGCTGCAGCTTTATAGGACCCTGGTTAGACCCCACTTGGAGTACTGCGCGCAGTTCTGGTCACCTCATTACAGGAAAGATGTTGAAGCCATTGAAAGGGTGCAGAGGAGATTTACAAGGATGTTGCCTGGATTGGGGGGCATGCCTTATGAGGATAGGTTGAGGGAGCTTGGTCTCTTCTCCCTGGAGAGACGAAGGATGAGAGGTGACCTGATAGAGGTTTACAAGATGTTGAGAGGTCTGGATAGGGTAGACTCTCAGAGGCTATTTCCAAGGGCTGAAATGGTTGCTACGAGAGGACACAGGTTTAAGGTGCTGGGGGGTAGGTACAGAGGAGATGTCAGGGGTAAGTTTTTCACTCAGAGGGTGGTGGGTGAGTGGAATCGGCTGACGTCGGTGGTGGTGGAGGCAAACTCGTTGGGGTCTTTTAAGAGACTTCTGGATGAGTACATGGGATTTAATGGGATTGAGGGCTATAGATAGGCCTAGAGGTAGGGATATGATCAGCGCAACTTGTGGGCCGAAGGGCCTGTTTGTGCTGTGGCTTTCTATGTTCTATGTTCTAAAGACCCTAGAAACTGTAAAAGAAATCTCAATCATAATCTAGGCTTCACTTTAACAATCTCACTCAGGATTACTGGCGTGAGAACAGCAAGGTCTGAGATTGAGCCATGTGGCTAGGGCAGTGCTGAAGGAGTTTTCCTTTGCGTCTAACCAATGCTGCACTTGGCCTAAGATTGTTTGATGCTGACACTCTTCAGCCTAAAAGAGTGCGCGTTTGGTCCTCAAAAAGATGAGCACATACCAAAAAAAAGTTAGTTGTGAACCAATATCCCAAAGGCTCGACTCTGCGCATGTCTTTCTAAATTCACGCTGCCCCTTTGAAATGAACCAGTCAGGGATCACTTCCATTGTACCCTTAAAAACGATTACACTTACCATGTTGAAGGGACCTGAACCAAGATCCTGGAGCCCTCCAGGCTAATCTGTGGGGCGTAAGCTTCTTTGTTCTCAATTTGCGCTGTATCCACCACCACCTGATAGTTCCAAAAAAAGACAGTAGTTCAACACCACGCCCATCACTGCTTAACTTACGAGATTTCATGACTAGATACAGTGTTTCTGTTAATGTGTAAATTGAGGGACCTTCCAACCCTGGCTCAACATAAACCAAATAATCCAGTGAAATCGGAGATCAAATTCAGGGACCTTCTTCCTGTGTATGGCTCATCTGGTTACTGGATAAACTTGGGCAGCTGGGGAATGATCGATGCCCTGCCCAATATTCCTGCTAAACTATGCAGCCAAGCAGCAGCCTGGAAGGCCTGGTTTTGTGATAAATATCTGTGACTGCTAAACGTAAAAGGACCTCACACTGAAAAAATCTGGCCACACACAACTAAATTTGAGAGGGAACATTGTTGATGACAACAGATCATGGAGTAGAAGGCGGCTCCGAAGGCTGGTGTCAGAGCATCAGTGAATGCCTAGGAGGAAGCAAACTGCCCCTCAATACTCCAGTTTGAGATTGTACATCTGGTAATTTGGAGAGATTAAGAATCAAGAAGAAAGTGACACACTTCTTAGGCTGGCACAAGGGTCACTGTGACTACAAAATAGAAAACAGATTAATCTTTTACAGTTCAATGTCTAGTACAAGACTAGCTAATTAAACTTAAACAGTTAACATTGGAGCCAGTTGTGCTGTTGGCCTTCTCACGTTAAAGAGATGCAGACTTATTTCATGAAGGAACGTCCATGGCCCACTGGATGTCACTTTTACCTCTGGGTCATCAGGAGATGGGTTCAAGTTCCACTCCGGAGTGTTGAGAATATAATCTAGGCTGACACTCAAGTGAATGCAGTACTGACAGAGTGTTGCATTGTCAGAGTTGATGTTTTCCACATTAGATATTGAACTGAGATCCAGCCAGGAGGATTCAAAGAGCTCATGGTATTATTTGGGAGAGTTGGGAAATTTTCCAAGTTTTCTTAGGCTCTCTCTCTTATCTCGGACCGAGATGAGGAGGAATTTCTACACTCAGAGGGTGGCGAATCTGTGGAATTCTTTATACCAGAGGCTGTGGAAGCTCAATTATTGAACATGTTCAAGACAGAAACTCTCAGATTTCTGGAGACTAGTGACATCAAGGGATATGAGGATAGTGGGGAAAGTGGCATTGAAGTATTAATCTAATTGAATGGCAGAACAGAGTAGATGGGCTGAATGGTATACTCCTGCTCCTATGTTCCATCAATCTGGACTAGATTTAAACAAAAGTCTCATGGGTTGAAGAATAATAACCCAAGTTCTAAAGGTGGAAGAATCACATGCTACCCTCGGCATGCACAACTTGGGTAAGCAACTCACGGAATGATATTTTAATTGTTCACTAGTGATTCCATGCAGATGCTGGGAATTGGATGACAATGGCCAAATTGACTCATCTACAGAACTTCCAGTGCCCCATTTCCACAGGATCACTTCTTACTGATGCTCTGGTTCAGATCAGAATACAGTGAAGGGGTGAATCCAGTTGTAAACCCTCACTCAGCCACTCGGGGCACAACTGTTGCCCAATGCAGCCACTGGACTATGGATTGGAATAGGTGCATCTCCCAGTGTGTCACTTCCAATGTTGAGTGTAACAGTATTAAACTGCAGTCACTTACCAATCCTGCCTGTCCAAACAGCAACTGCACAGCAGTTTTGCAGGCACCACGCCAGGTGGATGGGCAGACCTGATTGAGGATCTCTGTCGGAGACTCATCTCGTGGGGAGACTTCATTCTGTCCAGCTGCCTCTTTGATGAGCTGCACCATGGCTTGCTGCAAGGGATAGCAAACAAAGCCCTTGTGAGCTTTCCACATAACAGCCATACGTTAAAACAAATCCCCTCCCTTTAATAGAAACCTTTACAGTTTAAGGGGAAAAATAGAGTAGGTTTGTGAAAGCACAAGGTATTATGAAGAATGAGATGAGATGGCACCATCTCCAGCTGTGAATCATTTCCTTATAAAGCTTGCTAATAGGAGAGCTTTCTGGCTCATTAGGGGAGGTGGTGACATAGTGGCACTGTCACTGGACTAGTAATCCGGAGACCCGAGATAATGCTCTGGGGTTCCAGGTTCAAATCCCGCTACTGTAGATGGTGAAATTTGAATTCAATAAAAATCTCAAATTAAAAGTCTAACAATGACCATGAAACCATTGTCAATTTTTGTAAAAACCCATCTGGTTCACTAATGTCCTTTAAGGACTGAAATGTGCCGTCCTTGGAGAGAGAATAGAGCCAACGTTTCAAGTCTGGATGACCCTTTGTCAAAGCTTTCCGTAGATGCTGTCAGACCTGCTGAGATTTTCCAGCATTTTCTGTTTTTGTTTAGGATTCCAGCATCCACACAGTGTTTTGCTTTAATCTGCTACCCTTGCCTAGTCTGGCCTACATGTGACTCCAGGTCCACAGCAATGTGACTGACTCTTAACTCACCTTCAAGGGCAATTGGGCAATAAATACTGGCCCAGCCAGCGACACTCCTATCCCATGAATGAATATTTTAAAATTCAACAACTTGTAGGTTTTTGAAATCCAGGTTGCACTAACTCGACCTTTACCTCCATTCATCTTTTGTACTTCTCTGCTCTTTTTAAGCACAATGGTGTTTTGCACTTGGAGCTCAGTTCCTGACGTGGGTTCCCCAGTATATTGACCTACAGATCCGCACTGAAATTCTGCTTCCAAAGAGACCAATCCCTTTTACTTCACACACATTACCCCACAGCATCACTGAGTTATCAACTAATGGTGAATTCATAAAATACAACTTCATATTTTTGTCTAAAAATGGGGATGGAATCGAAACAACCAAGGTGGTTACACAACTAAAATTTTCAACAACTCCACAAAGAGCCAGGGAGAATCTATTCAGTGAGTTGCTGAGTTTCGCAGTCCGGAGAAATCCCAATGCAAACTGCAGCAACTCCGATGAGGCACTTTATAGCATTCTGTTGAAAGCTGAGTTCAACAACTTCACAGCATGAACTCTCTCCTCCATCTCCATTTATTTCAGTTTATTTTATTAATCAACTTTTATTACTTTATATTCTAGTATATATTTAGATTTTAATTTTTTCCACAGTACCGTTTGTCCACTTCTAAATATGGACGGCACAGTGGCTAGCATTGCTGCCTCATAGAGCCAGGGAGCTGGGTTCAACTCCCTGCTTGGGTCACTTCTCCCTGTGTCTCCATGGGTTTCCTCCGGGTACTCTGATTTTCTCCCACAGTCCAAAAGATGTGCTGGTTAGCACATTGGCCATGCTAAATTCTCCCTCCAGTGTACCTGAACAGGCACTACAGTGTGGCGACTCGGGGATTTTCACAGTAACTTCATTGCAGTATTAATGTAAGCCTACTTGTGACACTAATAAATAAACTTTAATCTCACTCTCCATCTTGTTCCCCTCCCCCCCACCTGACTAGGGCCATCTGTCACATTTCTTAGTTTGTCCTTTGACATTCTGCACCTTTGTTCTGCCATTTACAAAGAAAAAACAAAGAACAAAGAACAGTACAGTACAGGAAACAGGCCCTTTGGCTCTCCAAGCCTGTGCTGCTCATTGGTCCAACAAGACCATTCGTTTGTATCCCTCCGTTCCCAGGCTACTCATGTGACTATCCAGGTAAGTCTTTAACGATGCCAGCGTGTCTGCTTCCACCACCCTACTAGGCAGCGCATTCCAGGCCCCCACCACCCTCTGTGTAAAAAACGTCCCTCTGATATCTGAGTTAAACCTCACCCCTCTCAGCTTGAGCCCGTGACCCCGCGTGATCGTCACCTCCGACCTGGGAAAAAGCTTCCCACTGTTCACCCTTTCTATACCCTTCATAATTTTGTACACCTCTATTAGGTCTCCCCTCATTCTCCGTCTTTCCAGGGAGAACAAGCCCAGTTTACCCAATCTCTCCTCATAGCTAAGACCCTCCATACCAGGCAACATCCTGGTAAACCTTCTCTGCACTCTCTCTAACGCCTCCACGTCCTTCTGGTAGTGCGGCGACCAGAACTGGACGCAGTACTCCAAATGTGGCCTAACCAGCGTTCTATACAGCTGCAACATCAGACTCCAGCTTTTATACTCTATACCCCGTCCTATAAAGGCAAGCATACCATATGCCTTCTTCACCACCTTCTCCACCTGTGCTGCCACCTTCAAGGATTTGTGGACTTGCACACCTAGGTCCCTCTGTGTTTCTATACTCCTGATGGCTCTGCCATTTATTGTATAACTCCTCCCTACATTAGTTCTTCCAAAATGCATCACTTCGCATTTATCTGGATTAAATTCCATCTGCCACCTCTCCGCCCAATTTTCCAGCCTATCTATATCCTGCTGTATTGTCCGACAATGCTCATCGCTATCCGCAAGTCCAGCCATCTTCGTGTCATCCGCAAACTTGCTGATAACACCAGTTACACCTTCTTCCAAATCATTTATATATATCACACATAGCAGATATTCCGCTCTCTTAACGGATGCCATTAGCAACATTCTCAGCCTTTATCACCACCATTTACATTCTCTTTGTCCTTCTGTCTCTGACATCTTGGTCAATTACACCCTCCTCTCTGCCATCCCCCCACAGTATAAATCTTGCCCTATTTTCTTTATCTTCAGCTCTGACAAAGGGTCATCCAGACTCGAAACGTTGCTCTATTCTCTCTCCACAGATGCTGTCAGACCTGCTGAGATTGTCAAGTATTTTTTGTTTTTGTGCCGGAGAAATCCTACTTAGCTCCCAGCTGGAATAACAGCGATTGTGCAAGTCACCAGTGCCCGAACACAAACCACCAAGGAATCAACATTGTTTAAAAGACTGGAGAGAATCTCACAGGAAAGTAAAATTCAAACCCATTCCTGGTATACCATCATGACAGAGGGACGATCGACAAGGCAAACAGGGCTGCACTGCAGAGTCAAACAGGAAGGCAAGTGGCAGTGTGCTTTGGTCAAACTGCAATTCCAAGGACTGCGTCCAATTCTAGTCACCCTGAAGCCAGTGCAAGCAAGCAACATGTGACTGCTGCCGAACATCAGGGATGCTGAGCTGAGAGGAATGATTGGAAAAATCTAGGTGTTTCAGTCTTGGAGGGAAGTGATTTAAGATGAAAACTTAGAGAGCAACACAAGACAGTAAGTTGTAGAAATCTCAGATGCCTGCAAACCAAATTGTGAGAATGGTTCATAAATTGTGAAAAGGTAAATTTAGGGCAGATGGAAGAGAATTAAAATGGAGCAGACATTGCGTAGGGTAGTCGAGACAAAAACCCTGGCATCACTTAAAAACAGCTGGGTGTACTAACTGTGAGGGAAGGGGGTGGCTATCGTTTTCTTCCAGCTAGACGAGCTACTTTGAGCCAAATGACCTTCCACACTCCTTTCATTTGTGAGCAATATACCTAATCTCATGTAGGAATCTCATTAAGCAATATTAAAATAAAAACCTTTGTTCCTTGCAGTGCAGAGTTTGTGCAACATATCAGACTTCTGTCTGCAATGCTAAGGTGTAATAGACCACAAGCAGAAGTCCCACAAGAGCACAATTAAAAACTTGTTTTTTAAAAAGCATGTTGATGTCAGTCCTGGGGACCAGTGGAAAATAAGGTGCAGAGGGAGCTGCACGACATCTATTAATCTGACCATTAATCACATAACCAATCCACTTGGCTGACCACAAGCATCTCCAGCATGCTTTGATCAGTGAGTTCCCATGCACTCACAATGATTCATCCTTTTTCCATTCAATTACACTGCAGTTCACCAGAACTTTCCTTCATATGCTCCCTCACAGGGACATCACACTCTATTTAAAGTTTATATTTACCCGCAAGTCCCCTTGTGGCCTAAACCTCTGCAGCTGGGGAGGATCTGATCCACAAAATGCCTTTGTTTAGGGAGTCATATGGCACAAGCAGTCATTCAGCCCAGTGTACTTGTGCCAGTTCATCATAGAAACCCTACAGTGCAGAAGGAGGCCATTCGGCCCATCGAGTCTGCACCGACCACAATCCCACCCAGGCCCTACCCCCACATATTTACCCGCTAATCCCTCTAACCTACACATCCCAGGACTCTAAGGGACAATTTTTAACCTGGCCAATCAACCTAACCCGCACATCTTTCTCTGAAAGATCGATCCAATTAACTCCACTCCCATAGCTCACAAATCATTCTTTTTCAAGTATTTCCCTTCTGAATGTAACTATCAAATCTGCTTCCATCACCATTTTAAGGAGTCTCACAACACCAGGTTAAAGTCCAACAGGTTTAGTTGGAATCACAAGCTTTTGGAGCACTGGCCCTTCATCACTCACCTAATGAAGGAGCAGTGCTCCCAAAGCTCGTGCTACCAAATAAACCTGCTGGACTTTAACCTGATGATGTGAGACTTCTTACAGTGTCCACCCTAGTCCAATGCCAGCATCTCCACATCACCATTTTAGCCTGTGCATTCCCAATCACAACAACTCACTGTGTGAAAATTATTAGCTCTATAAAGCATTTAGATAGTTACATGGGTATGATGGATATAGAGGGATATGGGCCAAATGCAGGCAATTGGGATTATCTTGGGGGTTTTTAAAAAAAGGGCAGCATGAACAAGTTGGGCTGAAGGGCCTGTTTCCATGCTGTAAACCTCTATGGCTCTAATTATCTTAAATCTGCATTCACTAGTTACTGACCTTTCCGCCACTGGAAATAGTTTTTCCTTGCTGCATTCAATAATTCCCCAGCAAAAATACAGATTTGTACACCTCACTTCTCAGAATAACACCCCCACATCCCCAAACAGAAATGCAGGAGGCAACCTCAGAATTCCAATGGAAGTGCGTGATCCCTTCTTTTGTAATCTCAGCATCTTGGGAATTCAATATTACGTATCCGAGGATAGGTATGGGGATTGCAATTCACTCTCAAGATTCAGAGTTACACTGAAAACAAGAAGAATGAGTTTACATTTGCTATATTTAGACCCCATTCTGCCTTCAGATGCCCTCCCCTCTCCCCCATCCAACTGCCCAACACCCCCCCGGCTGCCCTCCCCCACCTCCCCATCACCAAATTCTACCCATTTACCTGACAAACCTGGTTTCTCCCTGGCGTGAAAGTGACCTTTAACTCACCTGATTTACAGCTGCTGCCATGATAAAGGGGCCGTGACGTCCTTACACCCGACAATGAAATCCTCGACAGAAGGCTCAGGAGTGCACTGCCCTACAAAGTTCTCACCTGGCCTGAGACGGGCAGTCGGGTGAGAAATGATTGAAACAATCTGAAGGTAAGAAAGTAGGAGCGGATTGCCACTCTGCAGAAATTCAGGTCCATTGGAATCAGCATCAAGGCCATTGGTGGAGGCAGAAGATATGGCCGAGGTACAGAAAGACAACTTTTCCAAAGCTACAGTAAATGAGTAGTTGTTGGATGAGATAGAAATAAAGAGGAGGCACTGAAAGGAGATAGGTTATCTGGTTCAGCTGCAATGTATCCAAGGTTGCTGAGGGAACCAAGAGTAGAAATTGCAGAGGAACTGATCACAATTTTCCAATCCTCCTCAGGTAGAGGGCTTTTAAAAAGAAACTAGTGTTCTAGTGCCACAACAATCCACCTGGAATACAGCCTTCAATTCTGAGCATCACATTTTAGTCTGAGAGAGAACAGTGTCAGAGACCCTCACAGTGAGCCTGAGAGAGAACGGTGTGAGACCCTCACAGTGAGCCTGAGAGAGAACAGTGTGAGACCCTCACAGTGAGCCTGAGAGAGAACGGTGTGAGACCCTCACAGTGAGCCTGAGAGAGAACGGTGTGAGACCCTCACAGTGAGCCTGAGAGAGAACAGTGTGAGACCCTCACAGTGAGCCTGAGAGAGAACGGTGTGAGACCCTCACAGTGAGCCTGAGAGAGAACAGTGTCAGAGACCCTCACAGTGAGCCTGAGAGAGAACAGTGTTGGAGACCCTCACAGTGAGCCTGAGAGAGAACAGTGTGAGACCCTCACAGTGAGCCTGAGAACAGTGTCAGAGACCCTCACAGTGAGCCTGAGAGAGAACGGTGTGAGACGCTCACAGTGAGCCTGAGAACAGCGTCAGAGACCCTCACAGTGAGCCTGAGAGAGAACAGTGTGAGACCCTCACAGTGAGCCTGAGAACAGTGTCAGAGACCCTCACAGTGAGCCTGAGAGAGAACAGTGTGAGACCCTCACAGTGAGCCTGAGAGAGAACAGTGTGAGACCCTCACAGTGAGCCTGAGAACAGTGTCAGAGACCCTCACAGTGAGCCTGAGAACAGTGTCAGAGACCCTCAGTGAGCCTGAGAGAGAACAGTGTCAGAGACCCTCACAGTGAGCCTGAGAGAGAACAGTGTCAGAGACCCTCACAGTGAACCCGAGAGAGAACAGTGTGAGACCCTCACAGTGAGCCTGAGAGAGAACGGTGTGAGACCCTCACAGTGAGCCTGAGAGAGAACGGTGTGAGACCCTCACAGTGAGCCTGAGAACAGTGTCAGAGACCCTCACAGTGAGCCTGAGAGAGAACAGTGTCAGAGACCCTCACAGTGAGCCTGAGAGAGAACAGTGTCAGAGACCCTCACAGTGAGCCTGAGAACAGTGTCAGAGACCCTCACAGTGAGCCTGAGAGAGAACAGTGTCAGAGACCCTCACAGGGAACCTGAGAGAGAACAGTGTGAGACCCTCACAGTGAGCCTGAGAACAGCGTCAGAGACCCTCGCAGTGAGCCTGAGAGAGAACAGTGTCGGAGACCCTCACAGTGAGCCTGAGAGAGAACAGTGTGAGACCCTCACAGTGAGCCTGAGAACAGCGTCAGAGACCCTCACAGTGAGCCTGAGAGAGAACAGTGTCGGAGACCCTCACAGTGAGCCTGAGAGAGAACAGTGTCGGAGACCCTCACAGTGAGCCTGAGAGAGAACAGTGTGAGACCCTCACAGTGAGCCTGAGAGAGAACAGTGTCAGAGACCCTCACAGTGAGCCTGAGAGAGAACAGTGTCAGAGACCCTCACAGTGAGCCTGAGAGAGAACAGTGTCAGAGACCCTCACAGCGAGCCTGAGAGAGAACAGTGTGAGACCCTCACAGTGAGCCTGAGAACAGTGTCGGAGACCCTCACAGGGAACCTGAGAGAGAACAGTGTGAGACCCTCACAGTGAGCCTGAGAGAGAACAGTGTCAGAGACCCTCACAGTGAGCCTGAGAGAGAACAGTGTCAGAGACCCACACAGTGAGCCTGAGAACAGTGTCGGAGAACCTCGCAGTGAGCCTGAGAGAGAACAGTGTTGGAGACCCTCACAGTGAGCCTGAGAGAGAACAGTGTCAGAGACCCTCACAATGAGCCTGAGAACAGTGTCGGAGACCCTCACAGTGAGCCTGAGAGAGAACAGTGTGAGACCCTCACAGTGAGCCTGAGAGAGAACAGTGTTGGAGACCCTCACAGTGAGCCTGAGAACAGTGTCGGAGACCCTCACAGTGAGCCTGAGAGAGAACAGTGTTGGAGACCCTCACAGTGAGCCTGAGAGAGAACAGTGTCAGAGACCCTCACAATGAGCCTGAGAGAGAACAGTGTCGGAGACCCTCACAGTGAGCCTGAGAGAGAACAGTGTTGGAGACCCTCACAGTGAGCCTGAGAGAGAACAGTGTGAGACCCTCACAGTGAGCCTGAGAACAGTGTCGGAGACCCTCACAGTGAGCCTGAGAGAGAACAGTGTTGGAGACCCTCACAGTGAGCCTGAGAGAGAACAGTGTCAGAGACCCTCACAGTGAGCCTGAGAGAGAACAGTGTCAGAGACCCTCACAATGAGCCTGAGAACAGTGTCGGAGACCCTCACAGTGAGCCTGAGAGAGAACAGTGTCGGAGACCCTCACAGTGAGCCTGAGAGAGAACAGTGTCGGAGACCCTCACAGTGAGCCTGAGAGAGAACAGTGTCGGAGACCCTCACAGTGAGCCTGAGAGAGAACAGTGTCAGAGACCCTCACAGCGAGCCTGAGAGAGAACAGTGTGAGACCCTCACAGTGAGCCTGAGAACAGTGTCGGAGACCCTCACAGGGAACCTGAGAGAGAACAGTGTGAGACCCTCACAGTGAGCCTGAGAGAGAACAGTGTCAGAGACCCTCACAGTGAGCCTGAGAGAGAACAGTGTCAGAGACCCACACAGTGAGCCTGAGAACAGTGTCGGAGAACCTCGCAGTGAGCCTGAGAGAGAACAGTGTTGGAGACCCTCACAGTGAGCCTGAGAGAGAACAGTGTCAGAGACCCTCACAATGAGCCTGAGAACAGTGTCGGAGACCCTCACAGTGAGCCTGAGAGAGAACAGTGTGAGACCCTCACAGTGAGCCTGAGAGAGAACAGTGTTGGAGACCCTCACAGTGAGCCTGAGAACAGTGTCGGAGACCCTCACAGTGAGCCTGAGAGAGAACAGTGTTGGAGACCCTCACAGTGAGCCTGAGAGAGAACAGTGTCAGAGACCCTCACAATGAGCCTGAGAACAGTGTCGGAGACCCTCACAGTGAGCCTGAGAGAGAACAGTGTTGGAGACCCTCACAGTGAGCCTGAGAGAGAACAGTGTCAGAGACCCTCACAGTGAGCCTGAGAGAGAACAGTGTTGGAGACCCTCACAGTGAGCCTGAGAGAGAACAGTGTCAGAGACCCTCACAGTGAGCCTGAGAGAGAACAGTGTGAGACCCTCACAGTGAGCCTGAGAACAGTGTCGGAGACCCTCACAGTGAGCCTGAGAGAGAACAGTGTTGGAGACCCTCACAGTGAGCCTGAGAGAGAACAGTGTCAGAGACCCTCACAGTGAGCCTGAGAGAGAACAGTGTCAGAGACCCTCACAATGAGCCTGAGAACAGTGTCGGAGACCCTCACAGTGAGCCTGAGAGAGAACAGTGTCGGAGACCCTCACAGTGAGCCTGAGAGAGAACAGTGTCGGAGACCCTCACAGTGAGCCTGAGAGAGAACAGTGTCGGAGACCCTCACAGTGAGCCTGAGAGAGAAAACAGTGTCAGAGACCCTCACAGTGAGCCTGAGAGAGAACAGTGTCGGAGACCCTCACAGTGAGCCTGAGAGAGAAAACAGTGTCAGAGACCCTCACAGTGAGCCTGAGAGAGAAAACAGTGTCGGAGACCCTCACAGTGAGCCTGAGAGAGAAAACAGTGTCAGAGACCCTCACAGTGAGCCTGAGAGAGAAAACAGTGTCGGAGACCCTCACAGTGAGCCTGAGAGAGAAAACAGTGTGGAGACCCTCACAGTGAGCCTGAGAGAGAACAGTGTCAGAGACCCTCACAGTGAGCCTGAGAACAGTGTCGGAGACCCTCACAGTGAGCCTGAGAGGAACAGTGTGGAGACCCTCAGTTGAAATCAGTTGTGGAGAGCAGTGAAAACACTTTCAAGAGAAGAGAAAAAATGTCAAAATGTAATGTCACAGGTGATTGGTTGTTCAAAAAGGGTGCAAGGACTACAGGCCATTCAATTTAACCTCAATGGTGGGAAAGCTCTTCGAAGCAATAACTATGGACAAAATTAAAAGTCACTTGGGCAAAGGCGAATTTGCACAAATTTGTTACGGGCAAATAGTGTTTAACTTTTTATAATTTTTTTGAGTTGTTGATGAGAATAGGCGAGGGTAATGGACTGATGTGGTGTACATGCACAATGCGAGCAAAGTCATAGCTCATGGAATGAAAGGGACAGGAGCAAAATGGATACAAAATTGGCTGAATGACAGGAAACAGTGGTGAACGGTTGTGTTCCAGACTGAAGGGACTTTTATAGTGGGGTTCCCCGGGAGTCAGTGTTAGGATTCCTGTATGTTCACCCACTGAATGTGACCTACCAGAATACGTGGTGCTTCTGGTACAAATGTGTGGAAGTGTGTATCCGATATGCAGTCAACACCTTATAGTGGGTTTGAGAACAAATGACTGGAGAACAGAGACACTCTGCCTGAATTACAAGTGGGTGATGCAATAGGAAGGCAAGAAAAAAGACAAAAGTTTATGAGTGTTTTTGAGCTCAGTGTTTAGTATTCTTGGTGGGGACAGTGATGCAAGGTGGAATTGAGGTAGATCAGTCATTATCTTGTTGAATGGTGGAGCAAGTTCAAAGGGCGGAATGCCCTATTTCAGATGCTATTTCTTATGCCTAATTTCTTGGCTCTTGAATGGTAGATGTTTACATACACACATGACATACATTTACCATATTGTGCAAGCTTTTGCAAGTGCTTTCTATTAGAATGGTGTCACTGCAGCCACATCTGACAGTAGTCCATGACTTTACTGAGCAATGCCGCAAAAATGCTGAGTGAGGGGGAAATATGGTTCGCAGGCACTGACTGGAGTGCTCTGCCCTCAGCTGCTGTCTCACTCGCTACCAACCCCCTCCCACTCCCACCATCTCCTTCTGTGCTGTTTTATATGAACCTACATTCAGATGAAATTACATCATTGCAGCCACGGCAGGTTCTTGATAGAAATGAACGCACTCCGACAAGAAGAACTGAGAACAATGGGGTGATTTATTGCAAGGCTACGTAAAACCCAACCTATCACAGATATTCGCCAGACTTTACTGTAGGGACCCACCTAAACACAGAAGTGTTGTAATGATGATAACTCCACGGTCTCAAAGGAAATTACCAGCTTGAAGGGAATGTCGCTGCCCTTTCAAAATACCAACGTGTTGAAAGGAAAATTTTATATAATCAAAACCTTCTGTCACATCTGTGAACACACACACACGAACACACACACTAAACTAAACGCATTTGCTATAAGCAGCTGTCAAGAACAATAGTCATTTCAGCCAGAGTCTATCACATGCTTGGGATCAGCTCTCAGTTAAACCATCAATATAATTAACCCTTCAAGAGCTGTTGCAAGTTAACTGACTGCAGGCAAAGAGACGATACCATAGAACCCCGAACAGAGCAGAAAGAGGCCATCCAGCGCATCGAGTCTGCACTGACTCACTGAAAGAAATCCCACCCAGGTACTCCCTTCCTCCCTATTCCCATAACCCTGGGCACTTACTATGACCAATCCACCTAAGCTACACATCATTGGACACAAACTGGCAGTTTAGCATGGCCAGTCCACCTAACCTGCACGCCTTCGGACTGTGGGAGGAAACTGGAGCTCCCACAGGAAACCCACACAGATACAGGGAGAATGTGCAAATTCCAGACAGTCACTCGAGGCCAAAATTGAACCCAGGTTCCTGGCGCTGTGAGGCAGCGGTTCTAACCACTTTGCCACTGTGCAATAGTGGGCTTTAGAATTAGCCTCGATGTCAAAGGATGGGAAAGTTGATGAGTGTTTGTTTCTCATCACTTTGCAGTGACCCCTGATGGTCGTGTGTATGCGGATGTTGAGCAGGGACAGGTTTGGACTCAGCTGTGATGCTTCCTCCAGTCAAACAGCCAACCAATGTTACCACTAAAGCTCACACATTACCACTGTCAATGAGAGAGGTACTGGAAGATGTTCAAACCATATGCATGAGCATAGATAAAGGAGGAACACAGGTCCAGAAAAAGCCTTGCAATTCAACTAGCCTGTCCCTAAATGGAAAAGAAATTCCACATTGCATCTTCTCCACCCTTCAGTTCCCATTCATCAAAAACAATCCAACCTCGGCTGGAATAACTGAATGCTTCTATTCTATTTGTTAATGACGCCATTGCTTTCACACTGAGCTGCAGAGACACTTTCTTAAAGAACCCTGTGAACATGCCACTGCAAATATATCCTTCCTACTGTATCACCCGCTTGATAGTGAAATTCAGGTATGGCGTTTCTGCGATTCTCCAGATATTTGCTCTCGAACCCAGCACAAGGGGTTGACTACATATCAGGTACACACCTCTACATATCAGGTACACACCTCTACATATCAGGTACACACCTCTACATATCAGGTACACACCTCTACATATCAGGTACACACCTCTACATATCAGGTACACACCTCTACATATCAGGTACACACCTCTACATATCAGGTACACACCTCTACATATCAGGTACACACCTCTACACAGCAGCACCAAGTATTCTGGTAGGTCACATTCAGTGGATGAAGAATACCTCTGTTTACTGCCAATAACTATACCAGAAACAGTAATTCCAGACCCCCCCCCCCCAAACTCTGGGACCGGGTACAAACTGCTGCATAATGTATTTTGTTTCTGCTAATGTTAAAGGTAGAAAAGTCACAATTTCACTCAAATTACATTGTTTGGTACAAAAACTAAAGCATCTCAATGTTCATCCCACACTCTGTATTACACGATTGATGTAGAGACTGTCCACAATGCAATGTTTAGATATCAATCGTTGATCGATTTACTTACTCTGTACACTGATTCAAGGAAGTGAGCTGACGCTTTCACATTTCCAGAATCTGCAGCATTTTGATTTTGTGAAGCTTCACTATTATCTCGGCGCACATCTTGTGCAACCTTCTTAGGTTTCAGCTGTCACAAAGCCAACAGCACTTGCTCACAATTAATGAAAGGTGACATAATGCAGGGCAGTCCCACTGCCTTCAAATGCTGTCCAGTGTTGGAGTGGTCAAGGAGGTTGCTCAGATTCCAGTCTCAGGCCACTCACACCTTTAGGTGGGTCATTCGCCAACCTTGGCAGCCAGAAACACATTAGCAAATGGCTTCAGTCTATAGAGGACAATCAGAACCCTTGTGAAAAGTAGTATTGTGTACTGGAGTACTGTGTACACCATTGATCTTTCTAAGGAAGAATATACTTGCCTTCGATCAAGTGCAATGCAAGTTCATTAGACATGATTCCTGGGATAAGAGTGTTGTGTTATGAACAGAGATCGAGTAGGCTGAGCCTCTTTATTCTGGAGATTATTAAGAATAAAATTTTTAAGACTTCTGGACAGGGTAGACAGATACTGAGAAGCTGTTTCCCCTGACTGGAGAATTTAGAATAAGGGTTATAGTCTTAGGATAAGGAGGTCAATCATTTAGAACAAAGATGAGGAGAAATTCAGAGGGCTTTAATCTTTGGAATCCTCCAATCAAGAGAGACCATGGATGCTCAGAGATGCCGAGTCAAAGATCAAGAGACTTTTAGGCACGAAGGAAATCAAACATTACAGGGATAGAGCTGCAAAGTGCAGCTGAGGTAGAAGGCCAGCCATGATAGTGATTTGTATGGCAGATGACCTCTCCTGCTTCTATTCCAATTACATTTATGTTCACCAATCAAAGGGATCTGTCCATGATATTTCTGAATAAAAACTGAGGCTTAGATTTGAGGCATAACTGATGCTTAATCCTTTGCAGAAAGGGCTGACAATTGTCCCAGTTCAGATTTTTCCACGAATATATATGCTGTAGATTCTGGATATCTCAAATAAAAACAGAAAATGCTGGAAATATTCAGCAGGTCTGGCAGTGTGTGTACAGACAGCAACTGAGCTAATGTTTCGCGTGATGACTTCTCATCAGAATGTTCGAATGAAAGGTCATCGACCTGAAATGTCAACTGCTCCCTTTTCCACAGATGCTACCAGATTTATCTCAAGCATTTAGTTTTGATTTCAGATTTTGGTTTTGTTCTGCATAAGCCCTTTCTTTCCCAAGCTCCACGTGTACATAAAGGCTGAAGTCTCCAAACCCCTTTTTTAAAATGTTAAAACTGTCATTGTCACCTAAAACATCAGAAACAGGACAATATCATCAGGTCCCACAATCCTGGGCCCTAGAAGCCATCTCTTATGTGAGAGTAGGTTCATGGTGGTGTAGTGTACTGAACTGCAGTGCAGAGCTGAAGCCAGATCCAAAGATAGAACAACAGAGCATTGCAAATAAACAGAAGACAAAGATCAGGGAAAATCAGGATTATCCCCACAATCACACCAACAGTGGGAGATAAAACTATTTTTGAAACAATTATTGGATGTGTACTAGGATTGAAATGTAGGAAATGGTAGAATCCTGGAGTGAGTTCTGTTTTGGAAATTACATCGTTTAAAGTTTTATAGTTATTTCAAACAAATTTTAAACTGTGACGATTAAGATCTTGTAACAGAAAAAAAATCAAATCTCTTTTTCAGCATCACCCCAACTACAGTGCCCCGCGTTTAACCGCTAGCTACACATCCAACCCCATAACCTCTCTGAACCTAAACCACCTACTTCCAACTCTGTGACATTACCCATCTCCACCCTGTTTCAGTCTCGCTGCCACTGATAACTGCATGCATGGCAAACACAGCTATTCCCATACCGTCCCAGTAGCATTCCATCCACCTCACTCTCAACTCCAGTGACTATATCTTCTTTAAAGCCAAGTCTTGTTCACCCACCATCTCTCAGCTCGCCGATCTACAGTAGCTGCCAGTCAAACAATGCCTTTGATTTTAACATTTTCAACATTGCTCTTAAATCTCTCCAGTGCCTCATCCCTACCTTTCCCAAATACCTTTTCCAGCCCATAACTCACCTTCCCAAACTCTGCTTATTGTCATGCATCTTGTGCATTCTCATCCCCACCACCTCCACCCCTCACTTTCACGCTGTTAATGGCAGCCAAGCCTTCAACCACTTCTTGCTCTGGAATTTCCTTTCTCTCTCCACCTCATTCTCCTCTAAGACCCTCCTTAAAACCCAGTCTTGGGACCAAGAATTTAAGTATTGTTCCTAACGTCTCCTCTTTTGCTCAAAGTCTTATTTTTCTTTGATCTCTATGAAGTGCCATGGAAACTTTTATTAATAGGTGCTACATAAATGCAGCTTGTTGTTGGTTATTCAGGTGGTTTCCATGCAGAGACCTTAACATAGACAACATCATGTAATTGGAATGATTTCATTTTAGAATCATGTAACAGTATTAGACAATATTAGGGATGAATCTTGTAGCCCTATTCTAAATCCATCCAAAATCTCAATCTCCCTTACTATGCAACGAATCCAAAACTAGATACAGTATTTCTTTAAAGATAAACAATTGTTAATCAAAATTAGAATTGCCTGTACAGCGCACAAGAAACAATACTTTCACTGTACGCTAATACATGCGACAATAAAAATCAAATCAAAAATTATTCAGAACTTTGCAGCTACGAGTAAAGTGATGATAGAGTTAGTCAAAAATTGCATCTTGACAATCACTTCAAATCACAAATTCTACTGTTAATCTCTAAGTTACAAAAATGTGCTGTAGAACTATCACGTTTCAGATTACAATAAAAAAAACATTCCTTTACAGAATATGTTTGTAAGGGGTTAGCTACCATTTTAAGCTTCAGATTCTCTGCTCCAGACTCACTGAAGGAGACACCCTTCAGGAAATGAGGTCCAATCTGGACAGGTACGGTGGGAAGCTCACACTGAAGTGGCTGAACAGGATACTGTCTCCTTCCTGCTTGTTTAACCTCAGCCTCACTGCAGCAGCCCTGTGAAAGGATAGAACGTGAGACAGACACGGTGAAAAAGACTACCACCAGGTACATCATAATCAAAAATCCCAGCCTACTGTCACTTTATATCAGTAAATCATTCAAACTGAATCCAAAAGATCTGATTTTTGTTGGCAATCATCCTCCTCAAACTCTTATTTTTGTAAAAAGTATAGGACTCAGTACAAGTTAAGCAGAAGCCCATAGGCCCTTGCTCTCTCCTGGCTAACTCTCTCTCTGCCTTTTCTGTGGCAGAGCGTTAATGGGCCAAAGGTTTTGCCAAGCCAGCTGACAAGACTCCAGGCAACTCCTTCCTATTTGTACTTAAATTTCTCATATGTTCGGTCCCTTGTTTGAATTTTGTGGGCTTGGAGATTTAACATATGCTGCCCATTGATGGATAAATCCAAAATCAGAATACTGAGCTGTGTTAGTATAAGCAACAGCAAATTCTCCAGAACATCGCTACAAACTTCATTTATGTCCCCAAGGTTGGACACTCCTTTTGTTACAGCTTAATCCCAGCCCACTTTAATATTTTGGTTACAATTTCATCCTTCTGTAACTGAACTATGGCTTAATTTGATGCACACTTTTACCAAGCACCATGGGGGGAGCGATTTGTACGGAAAAACTCACCTCGACATGTTTTTAGAAAAGCAAATTGACACAGCAATTTATAATCTACAAAATTTACAATTTTGAAAACAAAACTTCTTTACCATTATCCTCCATTACCTTTTCTCCCCTTATGGTATAGGCAACGAGCTCTAGATTCCCACCACCAGCTGGGTGAAAAAGTTTTTCCTTAAATCCCCTGTCCATTACCTTAAATCTATGCCCCCTGGTTATTGACCCTTGTAATAAGGGGAATATGTCCTTCCTAGCTACTCTATCCTATGTCCCTTATAATTCTGTACATCTCAATCAGGTCCCCCTCAGCCTTCTCTGCTCTGAGGAAAACAACCCCAGCCAAACCAGCCTCCCTGCATAGCTGAAACGCTCCAGCCTCCCTGCATAGCTGAAACGCTCCAGCTTAGGCAGCATCCTGGTGAATCTCCTCTGCATCCTTTCCAGTGCAATCACATCCTTCCTATAGTGTGGTGACCAGAACTGCACACAGTACGCCAGCTGTGGTCTAACCAGCATTTAAGACAGCTCCATTGTAACCTCCCTGCTCCTGTATTCCATGCCTCCGTTAATAAATGTCCCATATGCCTTTTTATTCACCTTATCTACCTATCCTGCTGCCTTCAAGGATCTTTGGACATGCATCCCAAGGTCCTTCTGGTCCTCTGTACTTCCTACCATTCATTGTGTATTCCCTTGCCTTGTTAGTCCTTCCATGAATCACCTCACACTTTTCAGGGTTAAGTTCCATTTGCCATTGTTCTGCCTGTCTGACCAGCCCGTCTACATCCCCCTGGAATGTAAAGCTTTCCTCCTCGCTATTTACACCACCAATTTTGGTGTCACCTGCAAGCTTACTGATCATACCCCCACATTCCCAGCTTGATCACTAATGTACACTACAAACAGCAAGGGACCGAGCACCAATCCCCGCAGTACACCACTGGACCCAGGCTTCCAGCAACAAAAACAATCTTCGACCATCACCCTCTGCCTCCTCTCATTTAGCTATGTTGGTTATGGAAATGATATATATCGGCCAGAATTCAATTGGACTTTTAGGGCTTTTTAAAAGAAAAATCAAGAGATCAGCACAAAGTCGCTCTTCAATATCTACTGTCGAGAACAAGACATAACATTTTCCTAATAATAGTGAGGTCTGGCAGTGCAGAATGTTTTACAAACTTCATTCAATGCATGCAGTACTTACTCTTCACCACCAGATGTCCACTGTCTATTTCAGCAGATTCACATGGAATGGACAGGAAGGGGATAGGCTCCAGGTTCTACTTAGCTCCTTATTGGGGTGCCTGCTCTTTATTCAATCAAGGTCAGGCTTCCTACTGTTACCCAGCAAACTAAAGACTGTTGCAAAAAAACGCCCATCAGATGGCTAAGATCTTTGCTTACCTGTAAAGATGATTCGATAGCTTTAGGATTTAAGTGGAATCCTGCCTTCACTGCATATTCACAGTGACCCAAGCTTTCCAAAGCCACTTTGTAAGCCTATAAGACAATTAAAGAAGTTGGAAAGTATTAATCAAGAACCTAAATCTTCAATGCAGCTACAGCAAGTGATTAGGACGGCAAATAGAATGTTGGTATTGATTGCAAGGGGAATGGAACATTAAAGTAGGGATGTTTTGCTACAGTTGTACAGGGCGTTGGTGAGACTTTTGACTTAATTTATTGTCACATGTATTAACATACAGTGAAACGTATTGTTTCTTGCGCACTATACAGACAAAGCATACCTTTCATAGAGAAGGAGACAGTGCAGAATGTAGTGTTACAGTCATAGCTAGGGTGTAGAGAAAGATCAACTTAATGCAAGGTAAGTCCATTCAAAAGTCTGGCAGCAGCAGGGAAGAAGTGGTTTTTGAGCCTGTTGGTACGTGACCTCAGACTTTTGTGTCTTTTTCCCGACAGAAGGTGGTGGAAGAGAGAATGTCCGGGGTGTGTGGGTGTGGTAAACCACTGTTAGCTTATTGCCTGTGTGTGTGTGACATGCCTGGACACATCCCTGCCGGCCCTGCCCGGGACTCCTCTCCCCCCCCCCCCCCCCCGGCCGCCTCCCCCGGTCCAGGTATAAAGGTGACTGCTCCCCACCCCCTGCCTCAGTCTCTGGACCAGTTCATCGGCATGGGTGTGCTCCAAGTCTTTTGCTAATAAAAGCCTATTTGTTTTTGCATACAAACTAGTCTTTGCTTGATTGATAGTGCATCAGTGGGGTCCTTAATTATGCTGGCTGCTTTGCTGAGGCAGCGGGAAATGTAGACAAAGTCAATGGATGGGAGGCTGGTTTGCGTGATGGATTGGGCTATATTCACGACCGTTTGTAGTTCCTTGCGGTCTTGAGCAGAGCAGGAGTCACACCAAGCTGAGTTACAGCCAGAAAGAATGCTTTCTATGATGCATCTGTAAAAGTTGGTAAGAGTTGTAGCTGACATGTCAAATTTCCTTAATTTTCTGAGAAAGTAGAGGCGTTGGTGGGCTTTCTTAACTATAGTGTCGGCATGGGGGGACCAGGACAGGTTGTTGGTGATCTAAAAACAAACTTGAAGCCATATCTAGAGTACTGGGTACAGTTTTCGTCTCCTTATTTAAGAGACGTGCTCGCATTTCTTAATTAAGAAAGGATATAAATGCGTTAGAAGCAGTTCACTTGACTGATTCCTGGGATGGGGAGGTTATCTTACAAGGAAAGATTGGACAGGCTGGGCCTGTATCCATTGAAGTTGAGAAGAATGGAGTCGATTTTATTTAAACGTTCTAAGTTGCTGAGGGGACTTGACAAGGTGGATGCTGAAAGGATGTCTCCCCTTGTGGAAGAAAGTTGAAATAAGGGCCACAGTTTAAAATAAAGAGGTCTCCCAGTTAATACAGAGATGAGGAGATTTTTTTTCTTCGAGTGTCATGTCTGTGGAACTCTCTTCCCCAGAGAGCAGCAGAGACAGGGTCACTGAGGACAGAGCTAGATTCCTGACGAATAAGGGTGTCAAAAGTTATCAGGGGTAGGCCGAAATGTGGAGTTGAGGCCACAATCAGCTCAGCCATGATCCTATTGAATGGCAGAGCAGGCTCGAGGGGCTGAATGGCCTATGTTCATATGTATTTTCACACACTAATTGAAACAGCCAAGCCAATTCGCGAATGATCTTGTTCTATAGAATAGTTATATACAACATGTTAGATAGAAACAAGTCATTCGGTCCATGCTGATGCTTGTAAGCATATTTAATCACAGGATGCAAGGGTTGCTGGCTACACCAGTATTTATTTCCCATCCCTAATTGCCTTTGAGAAGGTGATAGTGAGCCACCATCTTCAACTGCTGCAGTCCATGTGGCGTAGGCACACTACTGTTCAGGAGGGAGTTCCAGCATTTTGATTCAGCAACAGTATGGAAACAAAATATAGCAGCATGAACACTGGGAGCTGGTTCACAAACACATACATCCAAACTAAAAGACCATTATAGAAAGCCCTTAAAATCATCGTCTGAAGTTGCACCCACCAGCAACTGATAACCATAAGACCATAAGACATAGGAGCGGAAGTAAGGCCATTCGGCCCATCGAGTCCACTCCACCATTCAATCATGGTTGATTTCAACTCCATTTACCCGCTCTCTCCCCATAGCCCTTAATTCCTCGAGAAATCAAGAATTTATCCATTTCTGTCTTGAAGACGCTCAACGTCTCGGCCTCCACAGCCCTCTGTGGCAATGAATTCCACAGACCCACCACTCTCTGGCTGAAGAAATTTCTCCTCATCTCTGTTCTAAAGTGACTCCCTTTTATTCTAAGGCTGTGCCCCCGCGTCCTAGTCTCCCCTGTTAATGGAAACAACTTCCCTACGTCCATCCTATCTAAGCCGTTCATTATCTTGTAAGTTTCTATCAGATCTCCCCTCAACCTCCTAAACTCCAATGAATATAATCCCACGATCCTCAGACGTTCATCGTATGTCAGGCCTACCATTCCTGGGATCATCCGTGTGAATCTCCGCTGGACCCGCTCCAGTGCCAGTATGTCCTTCCTGAGGTGTGGGGCCCAAAATTGCTCACAGTACTCCAAATGGGGCCTAACCAGTGCTTTATAAAGCCTCAGTGCTACACAGCTGAGAACATTGCACCCAGAAACAAGTCAATACTACAAGAGGAAAATTGCACTATTGGGTGTTTTTCACATTTCATGTGGAAAATTAAAAGGATCCAGCAGTGCAAGCAGCCTGTTAAGAAATAGTTACTAAGTGTTATCACCCAGTAAAGTGGTGCTGTTCTAAGAGTTCTTTAAGGAAGGCTTGCTCAGAGCAACATTAAATACCCTGATCCATACCCTTCATGTAAGCAACTGCACCTTATTTTTTCCCATCGAGTTTTCAGAAAGCATGATTTAACACACTTAAGTCCAAGGTGAGGCAAAATTGTCTTTTCAATTAAAAAAAGACTTAAATCTTTCAAGTTCACTGAAGCAAATACATTAAAGTACCAAACCCTCCTAAATTAGACTTAGAATAAAGGCGTTACAAGTGAGTGTTGCAACACACAGCTATCCATCAGCTCTTAGCCACAGCTCGTTGTCAGATTCTATGGCACCCTCTATTCAAAATGAGCCATAGTGTTGCAAAACAGGAGGTTCTGGCAAAGAAGCTTTGATGTGTTGCTGAGTGCATTCTGTAGCTAGCACACACTGCAGTCAGGGTGCGCTGGTGGTGGAGGGAGTGAATGCTTATGGTGGCAATACGTATGATATCACAGAGACACTACAATGCTGGTTTTACAGATTTACTCACTTGCAAAGCACTGTCAATCTTCATGTTTAAATCTTTCAGCTGATGCTCAGGGATGGTGGTGGTGTGAGAACAGAACAGCTGCTGCACTTCTATCCCAGCCAGGCAGCCATCGCTTCCCTTCTCTCGGAGCCGTGATGTAGCCTTTCAAAAGGAAGAACAAACATCAATACAAACTGAGATTAAAAACAAAATGCTGGAAATACTCAGGTCTCACAGCATCTGTGGAGAGAAACACAACCTTTCAGGTTGATGATCCTTCATCAGAACTCGGTTCTCACTCCAGATTTCCAACAATTGCATTATTTTATATTAATATAATGCCTAAAAGTATATTATATATTTCGCAGTATATAAAAAAATATTCAATTAACACCTTAAACCTGTCCCACAATGCAACTTGACCATGGCTGATGGAAATGAAAAGGCTTGTATTTATTTAACACTGTAATGACTCAAGAATCCTGACCGCAAAGGAACATAATTTACTACAGAATGCAAAGTGAAACCACTACTGTGGTGTACGCACACTAGTTCCTGCCTGGGACGACAGTTCAGCAGGCCCAGTCCTAGGCCTGCCTTATAAAAGGCTCAGGTAATGAGCTCCAGCTGGGAAAGCCACTGCCTGTTACCAGGGGAACTCATACTCAACGAGCCCCACAGGGAGATCAATCAGTGATTTTCCCATGGATTTTGTGGGGGTCAGCACACTCCCCTCCCGGGCTGATGGGATGGGAAGAATCACACCATCTTTCTTGAAGAGGCCCGACAGAGGTTTGTGATCGGTTACTATGGTGAAATGCTGACCTGGTGAAACTTTTTCACTGCGAACACCATGGTCAAACCCTTTTCTTCAATCTGGGCATACTTCCTCTCTGCACCCGCCAAGGTTCGTGATGCGTACGTGATTAGAAGTTCTGTCCCATCATAACAACGGTGCAATAATACTGCCCCTATCACACAGGGAGAGGCAGGGAGAGGCATGGCGGTTAGAATGAGTGGTCTCAGTGGGTCGTAATGGGCTAGTATATTTGTTGACAGCAACTGTTATTTAACATCTGCAAAGGCTCTCCCTTGTGGTATTTCTGATTTTCTTTTAAACAGCATGTGGAGAGGTTCCAGCAGGGGTCGTCAAGTTCAGTATGAATTTTCCATAGAAATTTATAAGACCTGGGAAAGACTTCAACTTTATTGTGTTCCTTGCAATTGGAACCCCTTTTATAATCGTCACTTTCACTTAGACCAGTGGTTCCCAAAGGGTGCGGCGGGCCACACTGGTGCTGCGAGAGAGGATGGCAAGTGTGGCGGGAAGATTCAAGGACAATCAAAGAAACATTTAAACATGGATAGATATTTTTCCAAAGTGAGAGCAAGAGCATCAAGTGATGCTGAGGACGATGTCCCATGATCATATTATAAAGTAGTTGTGTTCTATGTTATGAATCAAGCACTGCTAGGAGTTGTTTTTTTTTGTTTTTGAATGTATTTCTTATCAATAAAAAATTTGGTGTGGCACGAGCAAATCTTTATTCCGAAAGTGCGGCCCAGTGAAAAACGTTTGGGAACCACTGACTTAGACAGTGTGTAATTCATCCTCGTCAACTCTGCACCCGAGGTTACATTATCTCATTAACCTGGAACACACATTTTTCCTTTTAATCAGATGCCAGCATCAGAAAAAAGCCACACGACCTCCTCCAGACTCTCTAAATATTCCTCTGCAGGGGTTCCTGAGATTGAAACATCATCCAGATAAGACCATAAGACCATAAGACATAGGAGCGGAAGTAAGGCCATTCGGCCCATCGAGTCCACTCCACCATTCAATCATGGTTGATTTCAACTCCATTTACCCGCTCTCTCCCCATAGCCCTTAATTCCTCGAGAAATCAAGAATTTATCAATTTCTGTCTTGAAGACGCTCAACGTCTCGGCCTCCACAGCCCTCTGTGGCAATGAATTCCACAGACCCACCACTCTCTGGCTGAAGAAATTTCTCCTCATCTCTGTTCTAAAGTGACTCCCTTTTATTCTAAGGCTGTGCCCCCGCGTCCTAGTCTCCCCTGTTAATGGAAACAACTGCCCCTCTGGGCGCCCCTTGAAGGATGTTCTCCATCACTCTTTGAAAAATGGTGCAAGTTGAAGACACCCCAGAGGGCAAGTGAGTATACTCATACAGTCCCTGAGAGTACTTATGATGACATACTTCCTGGATGATACCTCAAGCTCCAGTTGGAGGTAGGTGTGGCTCATGTCTAATTTGGAAAATATGTGACCCCAAGTCAGCTTTGCAAACAAGTCATCTATGCACGACCAAGGGTATCTGCCTCAGAGGGAGGCTATGTTGACAGTCAACTTCTAATCCCCACAGAGATGAACTGAATTGTCAGGTTTTAAAACTGGGACTACAGGCATGGCTCATTCAGCGAACTGTACTGGGCGTATATTGCCAAGTTCCACCAGACATTCCAATTCTGCCTCTACTTTGGCATGTAGAGCCTAGAGGACTAGTCATGCCTTGAAGTATTTATCTGGGTCTACGTTAATCTTAGCCCTAGTGCCTCTAATATTCCCAAGGCCTTCTTGGAACACTTTGGGATATTTTGTATAAATTGCCAGTACCCATTTTAAAGATCTGTTGCCAATCCAGATGGATTTCCTGCAACCTGTCCCTTCTCAAAATACTGCACCCTGGTCCTTGCACCCATTTTTAAGGGGAGTTGGTTGGACTGTCTGTTGCCTATGTGTAACTGGGGTTACAATAGTCCCAACAATATGCAAGGGCTCCCCAGTGTGTGTGACCAATCTAGCCATGGTGTCTACCTCTATGTCTAGGGGGTGGCCATTTATCTGGAGTTTAATCTTGATTGGGGAGACTTGGGGGCGCAATTGATGCAATGTAACTGCGTCAATTCCTCATTCTCAGGCTGGTTTATTTCTAAAGCCCTTTCCTGATGTGACTCCGCCCTTTGGTCTGGGCAGTGTGCGTTTTGCCTGTTTCGGTAGCTTGTCTGGGGCAGATCCAAGTGCAGCACGGACGTGCTCGCTCCTCACTGTATTGTCGAGAAATTTCCCGTCTGAAATCTCCCAGCCTCCAATTCCAATTGCCCTTTCTTGACAGCAAGTGGGAGACGCGAGGGTTATCCACTGGGGTCTTGGTTCTGCAGTATGGGGTTCACCCAAGGCTAAGGATGGTACCATCTATGGACCCCTAAAGCTCCTGGGCCTCTTTTTCTGCGTGTTCGCTTTCTTGTGGTTAAGAATTGGTTCAGTCAGGAGCTTCCTGTGGGTCACAATTATTAATTCCACATATTAAATGATCCCTCAACATTTCCGGAAGTGTTGGCCGGACTCAGTATTCTGCCAATTCTTGTCAAGAATTGAGTTTCTGGGTGCTCAGGGAATCCAGTTGCTGTATTAAACCTGTAGCTTTGCAATATAGCAGACAGTTTAGGGTCGTAGTGGTTCAATACCATATCTATGAAGTGCGTTATAGGCAATAAGTGCAGTCAAGGGGAGGTCCCAATGGATTGGAGAATAACCAATGTTGTTCCTTTGTTTAAGAAGGGTAGCAAGAATAATCCAGGTAATTACAGGCCGGTGAGCCTTACATCAGTGGTAGGGAAATTATTGGAGAGGATTCTTCGAGACAGGATTTATTCCCACTTGGAAATAAGTGGAAGTATTAGTGAGAGGCAACATGGTTTTGTGAAGGGGTGGTCGTGTCTCACGAACTTGATCGAGTTTTTCGAGGAAGTGACGAAGATGATTGATGAGGGTAGGGCAGTGGATGTTGTCTACATGGACTTCAGTAAGGCCTTTGACAAGGTCCCTCATGGCAGACTGGTGCAGAAGGTGAAGTTGCATGGGATCAGAGGTGAGCTAGCAAGGTGGATACAAAACTGGCTCGTCAAAGAAAACAGAGGGTAGCAGTGGAAGGGTGCATTTCTGAATGGAGGGCTGTGACAAGTGGTGTTCCTCAGGAATCAGTGCTGGGACCTTTGCTGTTTGTTATATATATATATACACTAATTAATCCAGTTAGATTTTCCTCCAAATCATTTATTTTTAAGTTTGCAGTAGACACAAAGGTTGGTGGATTTAGGGATAGTGATGAGGACCATCAAAGGATACAGCAGGATATAGATCAGCTGGAGACTTCGGCGGAGAGATGGCAGATGGAGTTTAATCCGGACAAATGTGAGGTAATGCATTTTGGAAGGTCTAATACAGATAGGAAATATACAGTAAATGGCAGAACCCTTAAGAGTACTGATAGGCAGAGGGATCTGGACGTACAGGTACACAGGTCACTGCAAGTGGCAATGCAGGTGGAGAAGGTAGTCAAGAAGGCATACGGCATTCATTGGCCGGGGCATTGAGTTTAAAAATTGGCAAATCATGTTACAGCTTTATAGAACCTTAGTTAGGTCGCACTTGGAATATAGTGTTCAATTCTGGTCGCCACACTACCAGAAGGATGTGGAGGCTTTGGAGAGGGTACAGAAAAGATTTACCAGGATGTTGCCTGGTATGGAGGGCATTAGCTATGAGGAGAGGTTGGAGAATCTCCCTGAAACTTCCTGCCCCTCACCTTGAACATACGTCCCCTTGTGACTGAGCCTTCAACTAAGGGGAACAGCTGCTCCCTATCCACTCTGTACATGCCCCTCAATCCTGTATACCTCGATCAGGTCACCCCTCAGTCTTCCCTGCTCCAACGAAAACAACCCAAGCCTATGCAACCTCTCTTCATAACTTAAATGCTCCATCCCAGGCAGCATCCTGGTGAATCTCCTCTGCACCCCCTCCACTGCAATCACATCTTTCTTATAAAGTGGCGACCAGAACTGCACACAGTGCGGTGGCTACTAGAGGCCACTAGCTGTGGCCTCACCAAAGTTCTATACAACTCCAACATGACTTTTACAACAATCAGGGATGATTGGATGGTCATTCCTGAATCTAGCTTTTTAATCCCATATTTGTTAACTAAATTTAAATTCCACCATCACCTTCCTGGAGTGACATTACGACTGTGCCACTATCTCCCCTGAGATTCATGCCCCCTTGTTTGAGACTACCGCTCTGATGGAAATAGTTTCTCCCTATATAGAACATAGAACACAGAACAGTACAGCACAGAACAGGCCCTTCAGCCCACGATGTTGTGCCGAGCTTTGTCTGAAACCCAGATCAAGCTATTTCCTCCCTATCATCCCGAAGTACTCCATGTGCCTATCCAATAGCTTCTTAAATGTTCCTAAAGTTTCTGACTCCACGATTCCTGCAGGCAGTCCATTCCACACCCCAACCACTCTCTGAGTAAGAAACCTACCTCGGACATCCTTCCTATATCTCCCACCATGAACCCTATAGTTATGCCCCCTAGTTACCGCTCCATTCACCCGAGGAAATAGTCTTTGAACGTTCACTCTATCTATCCCCCTCATCATCTTATAAACCTCTATCAAGTCTCCTCTCAACCTCCTCCGCTCCAAAGAGAAAAGCCCAAGTTCCCTCAACCTTTCCTCATAAGACCTACCCTCCAAACCAGGCAGCATCCTGGTAAAATCTCCTTTGCACTCTTTCCAGTGTCTCCACATCCTTCTTGTAGTGAGGTGACCAGAACTGCACACAATATTCCAAATGTGGTCTCACCAAGGTCCTGTACAGTTGCAGCATAACCCCACGGCTCTTAAACTCAAATCCCCTGTTAATGAACGCCAACACACTATAGGCCTTCTTCACGGCTCTATCCACTTGAGTGGCAACCTTCAGAGATCTATGGATATGAACCCCAAGATCGCTCTGTTCCTCCACATTCTTCAGAACCCTACCTTTGACCCTGTAATCCACATTTAAATTTGTCCTACCAAAATGAATCACCTCGCATTTGTCAGGGTTAAACTCCATTTGCCATTTTTCAGCCCAGCTCTGCATCCTATCTATGTCTCTTTGCAGCCTACAACAGCCCTCCACCTCATCCACTACTCCACCAATCTTAGTGTCATCAGCAAATTTACTGATCCACCCTTCAGCCCCCTCCTCCAAGTCATTTATAAAAATGACAAATAGCAGAGGACCAAGCACTGATCCCTGTGGAACTCCACTGGTAACCGGTTTCCAGTCCGAAAATTTTCCATCCACCACCACCCTCTGACTTCTGTTAGATAGCCAGTTACCTATCCAATCGGCCAAACTTCCCTCTATCCCACACATCCTTACTTTCTTCATAAGCCGACCGTGGGGGACTTTATCCTTTCAAATCATCTAATAATCCTAACCACCTAAATTAGATCTCCCCATTTTATATAGTGTAGAGCACTTACGTAGTGCTCCTTCCCCCTGCTCCCAAGTTGTTGCTGTTCCAAGTGACAAGAATCAGATTTTGCTTAAAACACGCTTAACTATACATTACGGGTTTTATTCCGAGGCTTGGTTTTTTCTCAGAAGCTCAGGCTTTGCAGTTGATACATTTTTTTGGTGTTATCAAAGTTGAAAGGGAGGTGGGGGTCTTTCATATCTAAGTCTGCTGTTCCCAGATACCAGAGTCTACAGAGCCAGACGCATGCTGTGTATAACTTGAACCAAAACCGCTCCTCGTGATGTAATAGGATATTTCAAGTCTGCCTTTCCCATGTGATTTGAAAACAAGCTGGAGAATGACTTTTGAAAGTTTTTCTCACTTGAGTTACACACAAACCTCCTCCCATCCTATGTCATCGAACTCTATTACTATATCCTCCTATGTTTATATAGCCTGTGAGACATGAGACAGCACGAGACAGAACAAGGGAGAGTTGGGAGGGGACCCAGAGAGAGAGATGGGGGGGAAGTGGGGAGTGAGAGAGAGAGCAAGAAAGAGAGCAAGACTTAAAGTAGGGAGAATTAGGAAGTGAAGAAGAGAGGGGGTGGAGGAGGGGGAGGAGAAAGGGAGTGTGTGGGGCGTGCATGTGTGTGAGAGAGATTCTGGGAGGGGAAGCAGCGAGAGAGAGAGAGAGTGCGAGACTGGAACTCGCGGCGGGGTGTTACACGCAGCCCACTCGCCCCTGAGCCAATTAGAACCGCATTCGGAAACAAAAATCAAGGTGTGAAATCACAGTGAAGCAGGTAGGTGATTGGCTGGTGAATATTTCCTATTTTTCCTTGGCTAGGGAATTTTAATTGGGCGAAATAGAACATTTTTTACAAATAAGATCAGCACAGGCAGGACTATTGATATTCATGAAAATTTAATTAGTAAAATAATTAACGAATATAAAGATGGCGTGATAGGGAATGTATGGAAGCTGCAGAATGTCATGGTCACCATGGCCAAAATTGCACACACTCCAGATAACAAAACAAAGGAGATTGTCATCGACTTCAGGAAGTGTAGAGGAGAACATGCCCCTGTCTACATCAATGGGGACGAAGTCGAAAGGATCGAGAGCTTCAAGTTTTTAGGTGTCCAGATCACCAACAACCTGTCCTGGTCCCCCCATGCCGACACTATAGTTAAGAAAGCCCACCAACGCCTCTACTTTCTCAGAAGGCGAAGGAAATTTGGCATGTCAGCTACGACTCTCACCAACTTTTACAGATGCACCACAGAAAGCATTCTTTCTGGTTGTATCACAGCTTGGTATGGCTCCTGCACTGTCCAAGACCACAAGAAACTACAAAAGGTCGTGAACGAAGCCCAGTCCATCATTCAAACCAGCCTTCCACACATTGACACTGTCTACACTTCCCACTGCCTCGGGAAAGCAGCCAGCATAATTAAGGAACCCACACACCCAGGACATTCTCTCTTCCACCTTCTTCCATCGGGAGTAAAATACAAAAGTCTGAGGGCAGTGGATGTTGTCTACATGGACATCAGTAAGGCCTTTGACAAGATCCCTCATGGCAGACTGGTGCAGAAGGTGAAGTCGCATGGGATCAGAGGTGAGCTGGCAAGGTGGATACAAAACTGGCTCGGTCAAAGAACAGTAAGAAGTCTCACAACACCAGGTTAAAGTCCAACAGGTTTATTTGGTAGCACAAGCCACAAGCTTTCAGAGCGCTGCTCCTTCATCAGGTGAGTGGGAGTTCTGTTCACAAACAGGGCACATAAAGACACAAACTCAATTTACAAAATAATGGTTGGAATGCGAGTCTTTACAGGTAATCAAGTCTTAAAGGTACAGACAATGTGAGTGGAGAGAGGGTTAAGCACAGTTTAAAGAGATGTGTATTGTCTCCAGCCAGGACAGTTAATGAGATTTTGCAAGCCCAGACAAGTCGTGGGGATTACAGATAGTGTGACATGAACCCAAGATCCCGGTTGAGGCCGTCCTCATGTGTGCGGAACTTAGCTATCAGTCTCTGCTCAGCGACTCTGCGCTGTCGTGTGTCGTGAAGGCCGCCTTGGAGAATACTTACCCGAAGATCAGAGGCTGAATGCCCGTGACTGCTGAAGTGTTCCCCAACAGGACAAGAACACTCTTGCCTGGTGATCGTCGAGCAGTGGTCATTCATCCGTTATCGTAGCGTCTGCATGGTCTCCCCAATGTACCATGCCTCGGGACATCCTTTCCTGCAGCGTATCAGGTAGACATGTTGGCCGAGTTGCAAGAATATGTACCGTGTACCTGGTGGATGGTGTTCTCACGTGAAATGATGGCATCCATGTCGATGATCCGGCACGTCTTGCAGAGGCTGCCGTGGCAGGGTTGTGTGGTGTTGTGGTCACTGTTCTCCTGAAGGTTGGGTAGTTTGCTGCGGACAATGGTCTGTTTGAGGTTGTGCGGTTGTTTGAAGGCAAGAAGTGGGGGTGTGGGAATGGCCTTGGCAAGACACATGAGGACGGCCTCAACCGGGATCTTGGGTTCATGTCACACTATCTGTAACCCCCACGACTTGCAAAATCTCACTGTCCTGGCTGGAGACAATACACATCTCTTTAACCTGTGCTTAACACTCTCTCCACTCACATTGTCTGTACCTTTAAGACTTGATTACCTGTAAAGACTCGCATTCCAACCATTATTTTGTAAATTGAGTGTGTGTCTTTATATGCCCTTTTTGTGAACAAAACTCCCACTCACCTGATGAAGGAGCAGCGCTCCAAAAGCTAGTGGCTTGTGCTACCAAATAAACCTGTTGGACTTTAACCTGGTGTTGTGAGACGTCTTACTGTATTTACCCCAGTCCAACGCCGGCATCTCCACATCTCGGTCAAAGAAGACAGAGGGTAGCAGTCGAAGGGTGCGTTTCTGAATGGAGGGCTGTGACAAGTGGCGTTCCTCAGGGATCAGTGCTGGGACCTTTGCTGTTTGTAATATATATATATATAAATGATTTGGAGGAAAATTTAACTGGTTTGATTAGTAAGTTTGCAGATGACACAAAGGTTGGTGGATTTGCAGATAGCGATGAGGACCATCAGAGGATACAGCAGGACATAGATCAGTTGGAGACTTGGGTGGAGAGATGGCAGATGGAGTTTAATCCGGACAAATGTGAGGTAATGCATTTTGGAAGGTCTAATACAGAGAGGAAATATACAGTAAATAGCAGAACCCATAAGAGTATTGATAGGCAAAGGGATCTGGGTGTACAGGTACACAGGTCACTGAAAGTGGCAATGCAGGTGGAGAAGGTAGTCAAGAAGGCATACGGCATGCTTGCCTTCATCGGCCGGGGCATTGGGTTTAAAAATTGGCAAATCATGTTGCAGCTTTATAGAACCTTGGTTAGGCCGCACTCGGAATATAGTGTTCAATTCTGGTCGCCACACTACCAGAAGGATGTGGAGGCTTTGGAGCGAGTACAGAAAAGATTTACCAGGATGTTGCCTGGTATGGAGGGCATTAGCTGTGAGGAGAGTTTGTAGAGACTTGTTTTGTTCTCACTGGAACGACGGAGGTTGAGGGGCGACCTGATAGAAGTCTACAAGATTATGAGAGGCATGGACAGAGTGGATAGTCAGAAGCTTTTTCCCAGGGTGGAAGAGTCAATTACTAGGGGGCACAGGTTTAAGGTGCGAGGGGCAAGGTTTAAAGGAGATATACGAGGCAGATCTTTTACACAGAGAGTAGTGGGTGCCTGGAACTCGTTGCCGGGGGAGGTAGTGGAAGCGGATACAATAGTGACTTTTAAGGGGCGTCTTGACAAATTCATGAATAGGATGGGAATAGAGGGATATGGTCCCCGGCAGGGTAGAGGGTTTTAGTTGAGTCGGGCAGCATGGTCGGTGCAGGCTTGGAGGGCCGAAGGGCCTGTTCCTGTGCTGTAATTTTCTTTGTTCTTTACAGGCACCAAACCAACTCAAGAACAGCTTCTTTCCTGCTGCCATCAGACTTCTGAATGGACCTACCTCGCATTGAGTTGATCTTTCTCTCCATCCTAGCTATGACAGTGACACTACATTCCACAACTCTCTCCCTTCTTTCTCTATGTGCAGTAGGTTTTGTCTGTATAACGCGCAAGAAACAATACTTTTCATTGTATACTAATACATGTGACAATAATAAATCAAATCAAAATATATTTCTTCCTTATGTTTATCTAGCTTCCTCTTCATGCGTCTTTAGTAATCACCTCAACCACTCCATCTGGTAGTGAGTTCTGGGGCAGCACGGTGGCACAGTGGTTAGCACTGCTGCCTCCCAGCACCAAGGAGCCGGATTCAATTCCAGCCTTGGGTGACTGTCTGGGTGGAGCTTTCAAATTCTCCCTGTGTCTGCGTGGGTTTCCTCCGGGTGCTCCGGTTTCCTCCAACAGTCCAAAAATGTGCGGGTTAGGTTGATTGGCCATGCTAACTTGTCACTTAGTGTCAGGGGGAATAGGACTGTAAATATGAGGGATTACAGGATGGGACCTGGGTGGGATTGTTGTTGGTGTGGACTTGATGGGCCAAATGGCCTCCTTCACTGTAGATTCCATGATTCTGAGTTCCACATTCTGACCACAATCCGGGTGAAGAAGTTTCTCCTGAACTCCCCACTGGATTTATTAGTAGCAATCTTCTATTAATGGCCCTGTGTTTGGACTTTGCCACAAAGGAAAACTATCTTTTCTACACCCACCCTGTCCAAACCCCTTCATAATTTTAAAAACCTCTATCATGTCACCCCTCAGCCTTCTCTTCTATAGTGAAGAAAGTGCCAGGCTGTTTGATCAATTCAGGTGATTATAACCTTGCCACAGTGAGCACTATTTAATCAAACAGAGCAGTAGCTCCATCGAATGTGTATCTAAAAGCAAGTGTTGAGCGTTTAAAGTTTTTTCTCCTTGGGGAGACGTAGGATGAGAGGAGACCTAATAGAGGTGTATAGGATGTTGAGAGGCATAGATCGGGTGGACTCTCAAAGGCTTTTTCCTAGGGTGGAAATGGCTGCTACGAGAGGACACAGGTTTAAGGTGCTGGTAGGTACAGGGGAAATGTTAGGGGTAAGTTTTTCACACAGAGGGTGGTGAGCGGGTGGAATCGGCTGCCGTCAGTGGTGGTGGAGGTGGCAAACTCAATAGGGTCTTTTAAGAGACTCCTGGATGAGTACATGGGACTTAATAGGATGGAGGGTTATAGGTAGGCCTAAAAGGTAGGGATATGTTCGGCACAACTTGCGGGGCCGAAGGGCCTGTTTTGTGCTGTAGCTTTTCTATGTTTCTAAAATAGAGCTGACTTTTTCTAAATAGGCATTGTACAGATAAACTGGGAGCGAAGGCACCCACCTGAGGGCAGCAAGTACACATTCAATTTTAAAATATTATCACTGTGTTTAATGACTATCGAATGCTGCTTTTTCACCATGTACAGTTAAATTTCTTTTATGCCTGGATGTTGGTGACACGGACTGGGCCAGCACTTATTGCTCATCCCTAATTCCCCTTGAACTCAGTGGCTTGCTCGGCCATTTAGGAGTCAACCACATTGCTTTGGATCTGGAGTTACATGTAGGCCAAACCGAGTGGCTAGCACTGCTGCCTCACAATGCCTAGGACCTTGGTTCAATTCCGGCCTTGGGTGACTGTCTCTGTAGAGTTTGCACGTTCTGCGTGGGTTTTCCCCGAGTGCTCTGGTTTCCTCCCACAGTCCAAAGATGTGCAGGTTAGGTGGACTGGCCATGGTAAATTGCCCCTTAGAATACCAAGATATGTAGGTTAGATGGATTAGCCATGGTAAACGTGTGGGATTATGGGGTTAGGACGAGAGGGAGGACTTGACTCGCTCTGTTGCAGAGTCGGTGCAGAATCGATGTGCTGAATGACCTCCTTCTACATGGTAGGAATTCTAAATAAAGGATTCTAAATTATAAAAAAGAAGACCATGTAAGGACAGCAGATTTCCTTCCCTAAAGGACATTAGTGAACCAGATGGGTTTTTGTAACAATTGACAATGGTTTCATGGTCATGACTTTTAATTCCAGAGTTATTTTATTGAATTCAAATTTCACCATCTGCCAAGGTAGGATTTGAACCCAGAGCCCCCAGAGAGTTACCTTTAGTCTCTGGATTACTAGTTCAGTGACATCGCCTCCCCGATTCAAAACTCATAATTCAAGCAAAGATAAATACAGAACATCAGGAAACTGGTTAACAGCATTGAAATGCTTTTTTTAAAGGGTTAAATAACCCTACTTGCCATGCTAATCAGTATCATTCAAAAAAACTCATATTAATGAAACAAGTGACTGTATAAACTCAAAAAAAACCATTCGATACAAGGAGGGAATGGCCGTCTGGTGTGAGATTAGCCATTTTTGTTCAAAATTGCCTCCGCAGGGTGGGGTTTACGGGGCGGGGAGATTAAAATAAAACAAACAAATGTTCACAATGAGTGCAGCATGATTGCTGTCACCTCACAACACTACACAGCCCAGTAGGATATCCGGGCAGGAGACTTCCCTCTTCCTCGCCCATCCATTCCCAGTGAAAGGGCAGGAATACAAAAACATTACTCCTCAATTTTTTAAAAATCACCAGAACTGCAGTTGTGGCATTTAAATACATTCATAAAGTCTCAGGTTATACCACGCTTTTGACTTTTCAAGGAAAAATCATTACAAGTCTGTGACAATGAAATACAGCAAAGTCAGGAATTGTGGGGAGGAACATTAGCCAAAGGAAATCGGCTCAAGTCCAGAAGCTTGTTGCAAGGAGATAAGCAAATCAGTTCAGACATCTGGCAGCACAAAGAACCCGCTTGGAATACCTTGAAAACAACACTGGCTACTTGACTGAACCTTAGATGATGTGGAGATGCCGGCGTTGGACTGGGGTAAACACAGTAAGAAGTTTAACAACACCAGGTTAAAGTCCAACAGGTTTATTTGGTAGCAAAAGCCACACAAGCTTTCGAGGCTCTGAGCCCCTTCTTCAGGTGAGTGGGAATTCTGTTCACAAACAGAACTTATAAGACACAGACTCAATTTACATGAATAATGGTTGGAATGCGAATACTTACAACTAATCCAGTCTTTAAGAAACAAAACAATGGGAGTGGAGAGAGCATCAAGACAGGCTAAAAAGATGTGTATTGTCTCCAGACAAGACAGCCAGTGAAACTCTGCAGGTCCACGCAACTGTGGGAGTTACAAATAGTGTGACATAAATTCTGATTCTAGGATCGCATGATAAAGACTCAGGAGGAAAAAAGCAGAAATATTTATGTGAAATAGTGTGACATAAACCCAATATCCCGGTTGAGGCCGTCCTTGTGTGTGCGGAACCTGGCTATCAGTTTCTGCTCAGCGACTCTGCGCTGTCGTGTGTCGCGAAGGCCGCCTTGGAGAACGCTTACCCGAATATCAGAGGAAAGGATATCAGAGGAATATCAAGAAAGGATGTCCCGAGGCATGGTACATTGGGGAAACTATGCAGACGCTGCGACAACGGATGAATGAACACCGCTCGACAATCACCAGGCAAGACTGTTCTCTTCCTGTTGGGGAGCACTTCAGCGGTCACGGGCATTCGGCCTCTGATATTCGGGTAAGCGTTCTCCAAGGCGGCCTTCGCGACACACGACAGCGCAGAGTCGCTGAGCAGAAACTGATAGCCAGGTTCCGCACACACAAGGACGGCCTCAACCGGGATATTGGGTTTATGTCACACTATTTCACATAAATATTTCTGCTTTTTTCCTCCTGAGTCTTTATCATGCGATCCTAGAATCAGAATTTATGTCACACTATTTGTAACTCCCACAGTTGCGTGGACCTGCAGAGTTTCACTGGCTGTCTTGTCTGGAGACAATACACATCTTTTTAGCCTGTCTTGATGCTCTCTCCACTCCCATTGTTTTGTTTCTTAAAGACTGGATTAGTTGTAAGTATTCGCATTCCAACCATTATTCATGTAAATTGAGTCTGTGTCTTATAAGTTCTGTTTGTGAACAGAATTCCCACTCACCTGAAGAAGGGGCTCAGAGCCTCGAAAGCTTGTGTGGCTTTTGCTACCAAATAAACCTGTTGGACTTTAACCTGGTGTTGTTAAACTTCTTACTGTGTGAACCTTAGATCACAGGGTGGCAAGGCATTTTAACATGTACAATCATATGTTTCCTGAATATTTGACAAGTTTATTCAGTGCTTAACTGAAACACAAAGACCAGGAGGATATCAAGTTTGATCATTAGTCTCAAGTTAAGTTACTGGACTCCAGTTACAGAGTCAGGAAAATACTAAACACACACATCTTTGGACTGTGGGAGGAAACTGGGGCACCCGGAGGAAACCCATGCAGACACGGGGAGAACACACAAACTCTACACAGTGTCCCAAGCTGGGAATGGAACATGGTCTCTGGCGATGTGAGGCAGGAGTGCTAACTAATGTGCCACCATGCCGCCCTATGTTCTTTGAACATTTTTGTTTTTGTGGGTCTGATAGCTGAGTGGTTTTGTGATTGGACTAGTAATCCAGAAGCCTGGACTAATTGATCTGGAAATATGGTTCAAATCTCAACATGCCAGCTGGGGAATTTAATTTCAATTGAAAAAATCTGGAATGAAAGAGAAGCTGGTATAAATAATAAGTATCTAGCCACTGGATTGTTGTAAAAACCTATCTAGTTCACCTTGCAGGAAAAGAAATCGGTCAAATTCTACGGGTCTGGCTGGCCTAAGTGCAACTCCAGAACCATGTGGTTCTGACTCTGCAATGGCCTAACAAGCCACTCAATTATGTGTGGTGACGTTAGTGTACCTTTGAGAGTTTTTTAAAAATCATGTTCTCTGCAGCTCTCATTGTTACTGGGCTGGCTGGCTGAAGTCCTTTTATTGCTCCTTCAGTGGTTTAAATGGGGTTTGTTTATTTTTACTCTGGGATGTTTTATGGCCCTGCATTGTTAGGAGGAAGGTCATGGGTTCTGGACATTTTCTTTTCATTCCTAGGGAATTTAAGATTTCATTTTCTGTTTTGGCTGGCAGCAGTTTAGTTTCAGAAGGGCCATCAAGCTGAAAGCAGTGTCTCTCTTTCCCCCTGGTTTTGGAAGTTCTGCTGGTTACCTGAAAGCAAGGCTTCTTGCCTTCCTGGAGTAGAAAATCTGCTGTTGCTAGCTTGCCTAGAGAGTCTCTCCCTGGTGTTCTGGGAAGCTGTTCCGACTTCAAACTGTTCTGGATGTATCCAGAGGGCTGCTAAAAGTTACAAGGCTGAGAGGTCAGGGTTGCAATCCTCCAACCAAAGGATTCAGTTCCAGTATCACGTGAGCAGTAGTCTTTCCTGTGTTAAATCTGTGGAAAGGGTTTTTTGTCTATGGAAAGTTTTGTTTGATTGGAACATTTTAGATATATTTGTTAAGGGTTATACATCATCGTGCTTGTTTTGTTTATAATTGATAAAAGGTTTTGCTAATTTTCTTTCCATACATGTTAACTGTATTCTTAAAAAAAACTTTAATAAAGCTCCCTAGTGGGTCATTTGAATCATATCTGAGGTGAAGCATATCATGCTTATCCTAGCCAAATTCAAAATGCATAACTTATGATCCACTCGGGCTCCATAAAACACTTTGAAGCTTCTGACCTGGATTATAACAGTGCAGATTGACAATAAATACTGGCTTTACTAGCAATGGATGAATCCATGAATTTTAAAAATCCTTCATTAGTTTATAAAAATGTCTTAGAGACTGCAATGGCTGCCATTGTCCCACCAGGAAATGATCCGTAGCTTTTCACTGCAAATAAATTAACAAGTATTGGGAGAAAGAATTATTTTTCCCAGTGCAAGATTATTTTCTGACATATCACAAACGGACAAACAAAGATGGTCTTAAACTTCTGAAACTCCGCTAAAGAAAATGCATGTATCTAATGATTTACAATGCCGATGATATTGATACTGTTCAGTTCTTTAGACAAGGTAAACAGGTCACAAAGGTACGTAAAGGTCAGCCCTGACAGAGAGGCAATGAAATCAAGGATATCGCTCATTGGCTAAGATACAAACAGCTGGATTTGTAGTTTCAAAAAACAATGCATAAAAAAAGTTCCAAAATTCCACACGTCTTAAATCTTCAGTAGCAGAAAGTAACAGATGTGCTTTCCAGATGCTTAGTGCAAGACTTATAAGGTTACAGAAATAAAACCAAACAGGTGATTGGGTCCTGCACTGCTGCATGAACACCGCCCACCCCCCTGCCCAAAGAGGCCAGGTGCAAGAGGCTTTCCTCCAAAATCCTCTTAGCATCCCGTATAAATTACCCATCACAACATCCCGTATAAATCCCGTATAAATTACCCATCACAACACTGACAGTCACTCGTGCCTACTGTCACTTACACATTCATCGACAACTTTTGTTCCCTCCAGCTCCAGCTCTCCAAATTTGTTATACAAATAATAAAGTACAAAACTAAGAATGCATAAGCTCTACATTATCTAATGTCAGCTAGAGTGGAGCGGCAATCGTCAGAAATCTGTCCCAGGCTGTACAAATCGTCAATAAAAACAGCTTCTGAACCTATCAGAAATAAAGCCACAACTATAAAGATTTATTTTGCATTGTAGATTGTGAAGACTTTGCACTTTAAATCTCCATTAGCAGGTTAATAATCATTATCACAATTTGAAACTGTGGTTTTTGAAGACTAGTCTCCCAATCAACTAACAGAGTTGCAAGAGAAAGAGACAGACATCACCCAAGATCCATCTCACATTAGCTCCATCTCTTGAAAAGCTCCAATATTGGGAATCTGCTCCACTCCCTGGTCCCTCAAATCCCGGACTTCCCCCTCACCCATCCTCCTTTCCCACAACTCTCCATTAATCTATGACCAATGTGAAAGGAAATCAGAATATTCTCAGAAGATTTAGTGAGTTGCAATACCATAAATCCTTAAAAAAAAGCAAACTGACTTACATATAGCAAATGAGATTCTAACTGAGAGAAAAATCAGAAGAGGGTTGACTTTTATCTCTTCGTTTTCTTTGAATACTTTTATTAGTTACAGTAGGAAGTCACACAACACCAGGTTCAAACCCAGCAGGTTTCTTTGGAATCACGAGCTTTTGGAGCGCTGCTCCTTCATCAGGTGAGTCAACTGATGAAGGGGCAGCGCTCCGAAAGCTCATGATACTGAACAAACATGTTGTGCTTTAACCTGATGTTGTGAGACTTCTTACCATGCCCACCTTAGTCCAACGCCGGCATATCCACATCATTTTATTAGTTATACATCTATTGGAAATTTGAGAAAATACATAGAAAATAGAAGCAGGGGCATCCATTCGGCCCTTCGAGCCTGCTCCGCCACACACTATGATCACGGCTGATCATTGAATTCAATACCCTGATCACGCCTTCCCCTCCATATCCCTTCATCTCTTTAGCCCCAAGAGCTGTATCTAATTTCTTCTTGAAATCTCACAACGTTTTGGCCTCAACTACATTCTGTGGTAGTGAATTCCACACATTCACCACCCTCTGGGTGAAGAAATTTCTCCTCACCTCAGTCCTAAAAGATTTACCCCTTATCCTTAAACTATGACCATTAGTTCCGGACTCCCCCATCATCGGGAACATTCTTTCTGAATCTACCCTGTCTAATCCTGTTAGAATTTTATAAATTTCTCTGAGATCCCTCTTACTCTTCTAAACTCCAACTGTATCCTAACTGAGTCAGTCTCTCCTCATATAACAAACCTGCCATTCCAGGAATAGCCTGGTAAACCTTCGCTGTACTCCCTCTGTAGGAAGGACATCCTTCCTCAAAAAAAGGACACCAAAACTGCACACAGTTGGTGTGGCCTCACCAACTCCCTATACAATTGCAGTAAAACATCCCTATTCCTATACTCAAATCCTCTCGCTATGAAGGCCAACATATCATTTCCCTTCTTTACTGCCTGCTGTACCTGCACGCTTACTTTCAGCAACTGATGGACGAGGACACCAAGGTCTCGTTGAGTATCCACCTCTCTCACTAAACCGTTTGATTGGATGGGGCAATGGAAGCAGGAGGTTATCTGATGAAACCTCCACAAATATGCTCAACCAGATTTGGCAACCGAGCTGCCAAATCCCAATCCAAGATGATACCAATGGGTTCTGCACCCAGTTTTCTACCCATAATAGGCAAGCAAGTAGTTCCAGCTAATACATGTAAAAATTCATTACCTCTGACGCTCCTCCCCAGGATTTTACAGCCTCTTCCAATTCCGTCACGTGGCCAGCCTTCATGGTCTCGCTCCCCATTGTGTTCTTCCTCTCCTGGGCTTGAGCCTCTGCCAAGCACGAGTGAGCTATAGGCTGAACTCGATGTAATGCTTGCGACAAGAACTGGAAGTGGACCTGCAGGACGGTCAGGAAACATCGGCCTAGCACCTGAGGAACAGGAAACAACACAGGACGTCACTCGAAGCCTGCAGATTGCGGACATGGTTCAAAATTAATTCAAGCAGCAGGAAAATGTGGCGGGAGTGCTTGGCCAACCTGCTGCACCAGTTCCCAGCTTCATTCAACATACTATAGTCTTACATTCACTTCTCAAAGAAAGTAAAGAAAACAAAAGAGAAATTACCGTAAATTGTTGTCTAATACCAATGAATACATTTTTCAAAATCCACATAGAATCAAATTAAGGCAAGATAATATACAACAAGGTGCTACAAATTTTCAATCATGTATCACATGCAGGGTTGGTAAATTTTAAGTGCCATTCATCTTTATTTAAAAATACAACTTAGAATTTCTTCGACTTTGAGCAGTCAGTTCAGGGAAATTTAATAGAGGTGTTCAAAATCATAAAGAGCTTTGATAAAGTAAATAGGGTTCAAATGTTCCCCACTGGCAGGAGGTTTGTGAACCAGAGGACTCTGGTTTAAGGTACTGGGTAGAAATAGTTAACATTTAAAATGTACTTCCCAAAAGGATGTATAAAATTGCACTGTCCATTGAGGAAATCTTTTGATATTCCCTCTCAAAATATGGGTGGTAAAGGATGCAGGTTTGGAAGGTGCTTTCAGAGGAGCCTTGGCGAGTTGCTGCAATGCATCTTGTAGATGGTACACACGGCTGCCACTGTTGATGGTGGTGGCAGGAACAAATGTTTACAGTGATGGATGGAGCGCCAATCAAATGGTTGCTTTATCTTGGATGGTGTTCGAGCTTCTGCACTCATCCAGAATATTCCTTCACACTCTTGTGGTTAGCACTGCTACCTCAGAGGGGCAGGAACCTGGGTTCAATTCCGGCCTTGGGTGACTGACGGTGTGGAGTTTTCACATTCTCCCCGTGTCTGCGTGGGTTTCCTCCGGGTGCTCCAGTTTCCTCCCACAGTCCAAAGATGTGTAGGTTAGATGGACTAACCATGGTAAGTGTGTGGAGTTACGGGGATCGGGCAGGGGAGAAGGCCTGGGTAAGATATCCTGTCAGAGAATCGATGCAGACTCGATGGACCAAATAACCTCCTCGGCACTTTAGGGGTTCTATGATTCTGCTCAATAATTTCCTGCACAGCAAGATTCCACAGATGGCCTTCAGCTGCAGTGCAGAATATTTCCAGTGTTACCCTTCAAAAACAATTCACCTCAAAGCACGTGGAGATCATTATGAGAAAAATAATAAAGCAACACATAAATTTTGGTTTCTTTCCATTCTGCATTTCTGGTGTGAATGTTGAAGGGATATAAATTCGGGGCATAGATATAAGATAGCCACTAATAAATCCAACAGAGAATACAACAAATGGTATCAACTTAAAACTTGCTACCACAAGGAGCAGTTGAGATAGACACCATTGATGCATCTAAGGGTAAGCTAAATCAACATGATGGAGAAAGGAGAAGAATATGCTGTTAGGATGAGATGAAGTTGGATGGGAAGAGGATCGTGTGGAGTATAAGCACAGGCACAGACCAACTGGGTTAAACGGCCTGTGTTGTAAATTTGATGTTAAATATGGCAGTGGGATATTTCAGACCCACAACTTCCAGCAGAAACAGAGGGTCAGCTGGTCAGCAGTCACGGTCTAGTCTTGGCCATTAGCTCTGGTGGAAACAGTTGTTCTACTCTTTCATAATCTCATGACTGTTCAGGCATTATTTCTGTTGGAGCAATGTTCCTGTTACTCTGCAGCTCTTTAATTCAGATTATATTTAAATTGGTGCCGTTGCTATAGAGGTGTGTCAAAGAGAGGACTTTTTCGCCCTCTTTGAAGGATTGATAACTTAAAATCTCTCCCCTTCTCTGTTCACAGCCCATTTACTCGGCGACCTGTCCATTCAATCAATTTCACAGAGAAATGCAGACTCGCCACTTCATAAGCAGCTGTTTCCAAAGGGAAGTACTGTATCTGAGCATGGAGAGAGGGAGAGAGATGCCTGAAGGGAAATAAATGCCACTGTGGGTGTGTCAGCTCTGACCACTAGCCTGTTCCCTCACACAACCAGATTCCACATTCTCAGCAGCAGCTTTAGTGTAGGAACTATACATAGAGCCTGCCCTTTGAGAAACTGGTTTATTTGGCAGCACTAGCTTTCGGAGCCCCAAGCCCCTTCTTCAGGTGAGTGAGGACTCATGTTCGCAAACAGGGCATATAAAGACACAAACTCAATTTACAAAATAATGGTTGGAATGCGAGTCTTTACAGGTAATCAAGTCTTAAAGGTACAGACAATGTGAGTGGAGAGAGCGTTAAGCACAGGTTAAAGAGATGTGTATTGTCTCCAGACAGGACAGCCAGTGAGATTTTGCAAGCCCAGGCAAGTCGTGGGGGTTACAGATAGTGTGACATGAACTCAAGATCCCGGTTGAGGCCGTCCTCATGTGTGTGGAACTTGGCTATCAGTCTCTGCTCAGCGATTCTGCGTTGTCGTGTGTCGTGAAGGCCGCCTTGGAGAACGCTTACCCGAAGATCAGAGGCTGAGTGCCCGTGACCGCTGAAGTGTTCCCCGATTGGAAGGGAACACTCCTGCCTGGTGATTGTTGAACGGTGTTCATTCATTCGTTGTCGTAGTGTTTGCATGGTCTCCCCAATGTACCATGCCTCGGGACATCCTTTCCTGCAGCGTATCAGGTAGACAACGTTGGCCGAGTTGCAGGAGTATGTACCGTGTACCTGGTGGATGGTGTTCTCACGTGAGATGATGGCATCCGGCACGTCTTGCAGAGGTTGCTGTCGCAGGGTTGTGTGATGTCGTGGTCACTGTTCTCCTGAAGGCTGGGTAGTTTGCTGCGGACAATGGTCTGTTTGGGGTTGCGCGGTTGTTTGAAGGCAAGAAGTGGGGGTGTGGGGATGGTTCCACACACGAGGACGGCCTCAACCGGGATCTTGGGTTCATGTCACACTATCTGTAACCCCCACGACTTGCCTGGGCTTGCAAAATCTCACTAACTGTCCTGGCTGGAGACAATACACATCTCTTTAACCTGTGCTTAACCCTCTCTCCACTCACATTGTCTGTACCTTTAAGACTTGATTACCTGTAAAGACTCGCATTCCAACCATTATCTTGTAAATTGAGTTTGTGTCTTTATATGCCCTGTTTGTGAACACGAGTCCACACTCACCTGAAGAAGGGGCCTGGGGCTCCGAAAGCTAGTGCTGCCAAATAAACCTGTTGGACTTTAACCTGGTGTTGTGAGACTTCTTACTGTGCTTACCCCAGTCCAACGCCGGCATCTCCACATCTTTGAGAAACTGAACAGGGTTGGAATTGTTGTTGTAAAATGTATGGCCTTTTTAAAAAATGTTTGTTTTAAAAACATGACAGAATGAACAGGCTCATTAAAAGCAGTGTATTTTCAATTATCCAAATTCCAATCACTCCAACTCTCCTCACGACTAAGAGCAATTTGGAATGTAATACACATCGGGACAACACTGAAAACACAAGACCTGGACAATGAGGGCAAATATGGCTTTATAACAGTTTCAGCCTCCTTAAGAAAGTGAGGAACAAGAGATCATTCAACACTCCAAGCATGCTTCGTTTAGACCTGGTGTCAAGTGCGTTTTCGAGTCAGAAGGTTCAAGTTCCACTTCAGAGTCATGAGCACAGAACCTAGACTGACACTCCAGGGCGATACTGAGGTGGTGCTGCAATATCAGACACACCGTCCTTCAGATAAGTTAAACCAAGGCAGCGCACTTTCCCCTAAGGTGGATGAAAAAGGTCACAGAGCACGATGCCAAGAACCAGAGCAGACACAGCTGTTTTCAGTGTAAACGGGAGTTGCCAGCTCCTCATTTCCATTCGGGCAGTAGAATGGGCTATTTGTTGGATCCCATATCTACGATCAAGTGTTTTCTTCATTGTGAACTCAAATCAGAATGTTTACAGCATTAATATTCATATCTAGTCAGCTTGAAACGGTAAGTAAAAGACACAGTTATAACCCTGGAGTACATCAAGACCTGGGGGTTACATAAAATTAAGTCAGAAATCCAGCTCAGAAATTGACCATTCAGCCCAGCTGGTTTGAGATATATTAATGCTTTGATTTGATTTATTGTCACATGTATTGGAATACAGTAAAATGTATTGCTTCTTGCACTATATACAAAGCATACCATACATAGAGTACATAGGGGAGAAGGAAAGAAGGTGCAGTAATTTTTTAAGTTTATTTATTAGTGTCACAAGTAGGCTTACATTAACACTGCAATGAAGTTACAGTGAAAATCCCCTATTCACCACACTCCGGCGCCTGTTCGGGTACACTGAGGGAGAATTTAGCATGACCCAATCCACCTAACCAGCACATCTTTCGGACTGTGGAAGGAAACTGGAGCACCCGGAGGAAATAAAAACACAAGAACATAAGAAATAGGAGCAGGAGTAGGCCATCTGGCCCTTCGAGCCTGCCCCGCCATTCAACAAGATCATGGCTGATCTGAAGCGAATCAGTTCCACTTACCCGCCTGCTCCCCATATCCCCTAATTCCCTTATTGATCAGAAAACTATCTACCCGTGATTTAAACATATTCAACGAGGAAGCCTCCACCACTTCAATGGGCAGAGAATTCCAGAGATTCACTACCCTCTGAGAGAAGAAGTTCCCCCTCAACTCTGTTCTGAACCGGCCCCCCCTTATTTTGAGGCTGTGCCCTCTAGTTCTGGTTTCCCTTCTAAGTGGAAAGAATCTCTCCACCTCTACCCTATCCAGCCCCTTCATTATCTTATATGTCTCTATAAGATCACCCCTCATCCTTCTAAACTCCAACGAGTACAGACCCAATCTGTTTAATCTCTCCTCATAAGCTACACCCCTCATCTCCGGTATCAACCTGGTGAACCTTCTCTGCACTCCCTCCAAGGCCAATATATCCTTTAGCAAATAAGGGGACCAAAACTGCACACAGTACTCCAGTTGCGGCCTCACCAGTGCCTTGTACAGTTGCAGCAAGACCTCCCTGCTTTTATATTCTATCCCCCTCGCGATAAAGGCCAACATTCCATTCGCCTTCTTGGCAAATCCACGCAGACACGGGGAGAACGTGTAGACTCCGCACAGTCACCCAAGTTGGAAATCGAACTCAGGTCCTTGGCGCTCTAGGCAGCAGTGCTAACCTCTGTACCACCTTGCCGCCCATAGCTAGACATGTAGAGAAAGATCAATTTAATATAAGGTAGGTCCACTCAAAAGTCTGATGCCAGCAGGGAAGAAGCGGTTCTCGAGTTGGTTGGTACGTGACCTCAGACTTTTGTATCTTTTTCCCCGACGGAAGAAGATGGAAGGGAGAGAATGTCCGCAGTGCTTGGGGTTCTTGATTATGCTGGCTGCTTTTCCAAGGCAGCAGGAACTATAGACAAAGTCAATGGATGGGAGACTGGTTTGAGTGATGGACTGGGCTTCGTTCACGCCTCCTTCCAACCTACTGTTACCACACCTATCAAGGTATTCTTCTATTCCTTTCTCCCTCATCTGCCTATCTGGCTTCCCCTTCAATGTATCTTTCCTATGCAACTCAACCACTCCCTGCAGTGGGGAGTTCCACATTTTCACCACTCTCTGTGCAAAGAAGTTTCTCCTGAATTGGGTTTATTAGTGACTATCTTACATTTATATACTCTACAAGTGGAAACACCTCCAAGCAATATCTTTCATATCTCTCTGTCTTCTCTCTCCTGGAGGAAAGTGCCCCAGCCTTTGAGTGCTTTCTGATAGTTGCACTCTCTCAGATTTAGTATCATCTTTGTGGCACAGGGTACAGTCTAAACTAACCTCATGTGTTTTCTATAATTATAGCCTGCAGCATCTGTGAAAAGGATTGATAAAAACGGCCCAAGCAATCATGCCCGTCATCATGACCATTAGTTCAGCTTACTTGACAACACAAACTCCTGCAAGTTAAGACATTCGCGTGTTGAAACTCTTGTTCCAGAGGTTTAGTAAGTAATCTGTCCCAACTCTCCAGCTCAACACTTGCTGATGTGTGCTTGGGATGAAATGTTAAACCACTGGGCCCAAAAGCCTGTTCTAATGTTTGAAATGGGTGTTGTTGATCCTACTGCATTATCCCAAGAGCAGGACATTCTGGTTCAGTGTTTCAGCCAACATTCCTCCAACCAAAAATAAATCAACTGACTTCATGTTGGACCCATGGCTGCTCATGGGATTCTGCAACGCTCAAATGGCTGCTCGATATTATCAGAGTAAAAGGGTCCTGTTTTTCAAAATTAATTAATTGTATGTGCATCACTTTTAGCTGTTTGAGAGATGTAATAAAGCACCGTCTAAATGCAAGCCTGTCTGTAACAAATGTACAAAAATGACAGCTAGTCTGGTCAGAGCCCTGCAGTCACTGTCAAAGAGCTAGGACAGTTTGTCAGCATCACAAAGAAATAAAGATTACCTCATCATATGGTAAGTCACTGAGTCAACATGTGCCACAAAGCCACGCGAGTTCAAAGAGAGTATTTTATTGCCTGAAGCACTTTGATACAGACATGGTGGGTGCTAAATGTAAGTGAGAATGTTAATGTAACAGGGTGCATTTAATTACTGTCCTGTCAGCTTATCTGGGACATAATTCCAGAAATAAGGATCACACCTTCAATAGCCTGTGATTGAGGCTATAGAATTTGCTCCAGCAGTTTTATCTGCCAGAATCTGAATCTAGACAGCTACACTGGCATTAAAACCAAATACAATTCATCTCCAGGTATATAATGGAGACTGATTATACGCTGGTCTACATGATGATAACCTTTTCAGCAAGAACTTGTGACATACTCAAGAGTTAAATTTAAGAAAAGGATATTATTCCAGCTTTTGTGAAACTCACGGTTTGTGAGCTGCAGTTACACAGACCTAAACAAGCACAGACTGAAGATATCTGACTCCAGTTGTGTAATTCCACCAAGAGCGCCATTCTAAAGTTCTACAAGCTTCTTTCAGTCCTTGTGGATGGATGATATTTCGGCACGATAGGTGAACATAAATGGTGCACATTTGGAAAGGGAGAATTAAAACCAGCAGTCACAATTCTAATTGTGCAATGTAACCAGGGGTTAGACTATAGCCAATCCCTCTCCTATGTCACAAATCCTTCCACGGCCTCAGCCCCCATACCAACACCACTCCCCCCTCTCTTCTAACCTGCCAACCCCTCTCATAACCTTCAGTTTTCTGACTTTAGCTTCCTACTGATCTCAAAGGAATAGAAGGCCATTCAATAATGCCAGGATTCATCTGTATCTTAAAAACAGACAAACTTTCACTTATGTAGCAGGCTTTCACGACCACTGGATGTACCAAAGCCAATGAAGGTGTTCTGAAGTGTATTCAGTTGGTATATAGGAAATGCAGCAGCCAATTTGTTTGAGTTTTAAGTTTAAGTTTCGAAGTTTATTTATTAGTGTCACAAGTAGACTTACATTAACAGTGCACTGAAGTTACTGTGAAAATCCCCTAGTCGCCACACTCCGGCGCCTGTTCAGGAGGAGAGGGACTGAGGGAGAATTTAACATGGCCAATGCACCTAACTAGCACCTCTTTTGGACTGAGGGGGGAAACCGGAGCACCTGGAGGAAACCCACGCAGACACGGGGAGAACATGCGAACTCCACAGAGACAGTGACCAAAGCCGGGAATTGAACCCACGTCGCTGGCTTTGTGAGGCAGCAGTGCTAACCACTGTGCTACCGTGCAAGCTTCCACAAACAGCAATGTGACAATGACCAATTTGCTTTTGTGATGTTGAGTGAGACTCTCCTGCTCTTTTCCGAAGAAGTGCCATGAGATCTTTAACATCCGCCTAAGGGAGCAGACAAGGCCTAGGTTTAACATCTCATCTGAAATCTGAAAGACAACGCCTCCGACAATGTTGTACTCCCTCAGTACTACCAACTGATCCACATTGAGACACAACATCCACCTGTCGCCACCCACCCACCTTGATTTCATAACCCTTAACATCTTGGTCAAAAATAAATCAATCTAACTTTGGAAATTTTTGATCAACTACAAAGCCTCAACAGTTTTCTGGTGGTAAAGAGTTCCAGATTTCTATTCCCCTTTTCATGAAGAAACTTTTCCTGACATCATCCCGGAACAGCCTAGCTCCAACTTTATTATTTCACTTTGGTTTGGATTCTCCTCAGTAGAGGAAATAGTTTCCCTCTATCGATTAACTCCTTTATTTGCCTTAAACATTTCATTTAGTTCACCCACCCTTTATCCTCACTTCACCCAAACATTAATAGCAGAGTCTTCAGCCTGGGTCTATGGAACTCGTACCTAAACCCTTCCACCTCTGAATCACAGAACTGCTCTCACCCCAACTGATAAAAATCGGATCAAAACCCATCTCTGAGCAAGCCGTGACTTCAGATCTTCCCCAATCTGACCCACCTCTGTTTGCCAACCATTTTCCCTCCTTCTCTACAAAGTGCTGTGGGATATTGTCTACAGCAACAGCTTGGATTACGATTACAGTAAACAAAAAACAGCAAATGCTGGAAATACTCAACAGGTCAGGCAGCATCCGTGGAGAGAGAAACAGAGTTAGCGTTTCAAGTCAATCATAATAGTGAACTGACAAGTTAACGCTGTTTCCCTCTCCACTGAGGCTGCCACGCCCACTGCATCTGTCCAGCATTTTCTGTTTTTAGTTTCAGATTTCCACAATCCAACAGCCACAGCATTTTGCTTCTGTGCTGATGTCTGTCTTCATAAAAGCAAAATGTCCCAAGGCACTTTCAAGAAACATAATCAGACAAGAAAATGACATCAATTAATGAGATGATATTTGGAAAAGTGACTAAAAAGCCGATCAAAACGATGCTTTAAGGAGCTTCCAGGAGGGGGAAAGCGAGAGAAGCAATCTTGAGAATAGGGTCTAAACGGCTGAAGACATGGCCACTAAAAGGTAGGACAAAGGAATTTTTGGCTAGATAACTGTAGGGCTGGATAAGGTTACAGAAATAGTGGGGGACAAATTCATATGGAGATTTAAACATAAGGATGAGAATTCTAAATGAGGAATTGGTGGGCCTGGATCAAAATTACTCAAGTGATGTAAATAGGACCAGATAGGATCAATAGAATTTTGGATGAACTGAAGCCAGTTGGGAAAGTATTGGAACAGCTGAGTCTGGAGAAAGTAAAGGAATGGATGAGGGGAGTTTTGGTAAGTCAGAAGGTTGCAATCAGTCTGCTTCAACCAGTGGTTGGAGAAGGGTAAAGATGATGTGGAGATGCCGGCGTTGGATTGGGGTAAACACAGTAAGAGTTTTAACAACACCAGGTTAAAGTCCAACAGGTTTATTTGGTAGCAAATACCATTAGCTTTCGGAGCGCTGCTCCTTCGTCAGATGGAGTGGAGTTCCACTCCATCTGACGAAGGAGCAGCGCTCTGAAAGCTAATGGTATTTGCTACCAAATAAACCTGTTGGACTTTAACCTGGTGTTGTTAAAACTCTTACTGAGGGGTAAAGAGCCAGGGGCTAGGGTACATATCCTATGACAGGAGCAGAGATAATGTCTTTTGGCTTCCCAGTGTTCAAGAGGAGGAAACTGTGGCTCAGCCAGGATTGGATGTCTATGCTAATGGCGCTACTTAATTGCAAATTACTACTGATTTTATATCGAGTCCATTTCAAACATCACACAAGGGACTCGTATCCTGAAGGGTTTTATGCTGAGTGTTTTTTTTACCAGCATTTCATCCAGAACCACAGAGCTCACCTGATCGCTCTTTATTTTTATGTTGCAGGTGCCCTGGTAATTGGGCCAACAGGTAAAAAGCTGCACAAAGACCCCATCTTGGTTGGGTTCTGGAGTTTGAATCCTGGAGTTTGAGTTTTTATATATTGCTAAAGCCCAAGCAATAATGGGAACATTGTGTGCCCATGAACTGTCAACATAAAAAACCTGAAGACTAAGACTGCAATAAATTGTAACCCTGTGAACTATCTTCTAATCAAAGGACTGCTATAGGTGACAATCAGCAGGTTATAATGCACAGTCTTATCCCACCATTGTTCTCTCTTGTTTCTCCCTCCCCCAGGGCTCAAGAACCCTACAGCTATCTTTAACAAACAAAGATTTCATTCCCAGGGAAATCAGTCACTAAGCTCACAAGGCCACATCACTGATAAATGTCTTTTGAAAAGTATTACTTTTTCAAAAAAAAAAACAGATGCACGAACGCTTTTGTTGAACTTGGATTTCCCATCCAATTGAGAGAGTCTGGGATAAACAGTCAGGCCTCCGACCAATACCACTCCTCTCATCAGCAGATAGGAACTGTGTTCACGGACACAGAGCATCAGAGAATCCAGAGAAAAGAGGGGCTGGTGTGAACAAGTCAGAGGCAGACACACTTTCATTTTGCCTTGTGTATTACTTGTGCTTCCTTCTGTCCTCAGAATGCAATTTTAAGAAAGTGAGTGGAACAAAATAAACAGCCAGAAGTCCTGTTCCCCATCACTATCCAGTTCTTCTTTTGAGTGCTAAGGGTGGCACGGTAGCACAGTGGTTAGCACTGCTGCTTCACAGCTCCAGGGACCTGGGTTCGATTCCCGGCTTGGGTCACTGTCTGTGTGGAGTTTGCACATTCTCCTCGTGTCTGCGTGGGTTTCCTCCGGGTGCCCTGGTTTCCTCCCACAGTCCAAAGATGTGCGGGTTAGGTTGATTGGCCATGATAAAATTGCCCCTTAGAGTCCTGGGATGCGTAGGTTAGAGGGATTAGCGGGTAAAATATGTAGGGATATGGGGGTAGGTCCTGGGTGGGATTGTGGTCAGTGCAGACTCGATGGGCCGAATGGCCTCTTTCTGTACTGTAGGGTTTCTATGATCATTCTATGATAAAGGATATGGGATAGTGTGAGAAGTGAGTTGATGTAGATGATCAGCCATAATGACACTGAATGGGAGTGCAGGTTTGGGGGCCAAATGGTCACCATCATCTCCTATTTCTTATGTTTTTATTGAAATGTGATGTTTTTCATGGTTACTGAGCTGCTAGCTCACAACATCCAAACTCAAGGAACAAGCACTTGAGCAAGGAATCAGAGAACTTGCACTGCATGTGGAAAAACACCTCAGAATCATAGAGCAGATGAGATGGTCATCTGGTCCACTCGGCCGATGTTCCCTTTTGAAAGAGTTATCCATTCAGTCCCACTCCATCTTGGTCTTTCCCCATCCAATCATAAAACAATTACAGCACAGGAGGCCATTCAGCCCAACAAGCCACTCACCATCCTGACTTGGAAATTTTTTGCCATTCCTTCGCAGTCACGGAGTCAAAGTCCTAGCACTCCCTCCATAACAGCACTGTGGATGTACATACACCACATCAACTGAAGCGATTCAAGGCAGCAGCTCACCATTACCCTCTCACGGGTAGGTAGGGATGGGCAATAAATGCTGGCCTAGCCAATGAAACCCACATCCCTTAAATGAATAAAAATAATGTCTCATTCTTTTGCCAGTAGTCTTAATCCCTTAAAGTCCCACGCACCCTGGACATTCTCTCTTCCACATTCTTCTGTCAGAAAAAATTTACAAAAGTGTGAGGACACGTACCAACCGACTCAAGAACAGCTTCTTCACTGCTGCTATCAGACTTTTGAATGGATCTCCTCACACTAAGCTGATCTTTCTTTTCACCCTAGCTATGACTGTAATACTACATTCTGCACTCTCTCCTTTCCTTCTCTATGAACGGTATGCTTTGACTGTATGTGCATACAAGAAACAATACTTTTTGCTGTATCTCAACACGTGACAATAATAAATCAAATCAAATCATTGCCTATGTTACAAGTTCCAATGATGTCTTGTTTAATGCTCTGTCCAACAGCATAACATATTCTCATCAGCGTTTTCAGACTCTTGCTACTCTTAACTCCATCCAGACCGATTCTACTTCCTGATTTCCTGAGCCAAGATCCTTTCTCATTAACGTCCTTGTTTCTTCCTATATTATCAGGGCTACCCTTCCTCCTTTTCCATTCTGCCCATCTTTTCAGAATGTCGTGTGCCCTGAAATATTTATTTCTCAAACTCGGTCACCTTGCAACCATGTCTCTGTAAAGGCAATTGCCTTTGGTCTACTGTCGATCAGTAAGGATAGGCAACAACACCTCCTCCACGATCATCTTCAACACCGGTGCCCCACAAGGCTGTTTCCTCAGCCCCCTACTATACTCCTTATACACCTATGACTGTGTGGCCAAATTTCCCTCCAACTCAATTTTCAAGTTTGCTGATGACACCACCATTGTGGGTTGGATCGCAAACAATGATGAGACAGAGTACAGGAATGAGATAGAGAATCTGGTGAACTGGTGCGGCAACAATAATCTCTTCCTCAATGTCAACAAAACGAAGGAGATTGTCATCGACTTCAGGAAGCATGGAGGACGTGCCCCTGTCTACATCAATGGGGACGAAGTAGAAATGGTCGAGAGCTTCAAGTTTTTAGGTGTCCAGATCACCAACAACCTGTCCTGATCCCTCCATGCCGACACTATAGTTAAGAAAGCCCATCAACACCTCTGCTTTCTCAGAAGACTAAGGAAATTTGGCATGTCCGCTATGACTCTCACCAACGTTTACAGATGCACCATAGAAAGCATTCTTTCTGGTTGTATCACAGCTTGGTATGGCTCCTGCTCTGCCCAAGACCGCAAGAAATTACAAAGGGTCATAAATGAAGCCCAGTCCATTACTCAAACCAGCCTCCCACCCACTGACACTGTCTACACTTCCCACTGCCTCAGAAAAGCAGCCAGCATAACTAAGGACCCCATGCACCCTGGACGTACTCTCTTCCACCTTCTTCCGTCAGGAAAAAGATACAAAAATCTGAGGTCAGGTACCAACCGACTCAACAACTGCTTTCCTGCTGCCATCAAACTTTTGAATGGACCTACCTTGCATTAAGCTGATCTTTCTCTACACCCTAGCTATAACAACACTAATTCTGCACTCTCTCCTTTGCTTCTCTATGCATGGTATGCTTTGTCTGTTTGGGGCGCAAGAAACAATACTTTTCACTGTACACTAATACATGTGACAATAATAAATCAAATCAATAAGTCATTGGAAATAACTCTTCCTTCTTTCATCTTTCAAAACCCTTCAAAACATTGAACATCTCAATCAAATCTCCCCTTAACCCTCACTGCTCTCAAGACAACAATCCCAATTTCTCCAGTCTGTGTACATCGCGGCACGGTGGCACAGTGGTTAGCACTGCTGCCTCACAGTGCCAGGGACCAGGTTCGATTCCTGGCTTGGGTCTATGCAGAGTCTACGCGTTCTCCTCGTGACTACGTGGGTTTCCTCCGGGTGCTCCAGTTTCCTCCCACAGTCTGAAAGACGTGCTGTTTAGGTGAATTGGCCATGCTAAATTCTCCCTCCGTGAACCCGAACAGGCACCAGAGTGTGACGACTAGGGGATTTTCAGAGTAACTTCATTGCTGTGTTAATGTAAGCTTACTTGTGACAATAAATAAAATAAATATAGCTGAACTCCCTGTTCCTGGTACCATTCTGGTAAACGTCATCTGCAACTTTTTGGAGGCCCTGACATTCCTCCTAAACTGTGGGGTACAGAATTGAGCCTAACCTTCCAGTTGAGGCCAAAGCCGAGTTTTATTAAGGTTTAGCATGCCCCCCTGGCTTTTGTAACCTTTGCCTATTTAATAAAGCCAAGGATCCAATATTTTTTCAAAAAAGCATTCTCAACTTGTCCTGCCACCTTCAAAGGTTGTGTTCATACATTTCCATATCTCTGTTCATGCAACCCCATCATTCTCTCATTGTCTACCAAAATGCATAATTTCACTGTGGCAAAAATGACCCCCACTAGGAAGAGTGCGAGACAAAAGCGAATAGAAATGGAGAATTTCAGGAGCATTGCTCTTCCTCCCTCTTACAACAAAAATACATGTTTGGCAAGTTCTCGAATTCCCAGTGACTCAAGTTTTTAAAAATTCCAATTAAACAGTAATGAATATGTTCAGAGTCAAGATCTCAACTGTGACAAGAGCCAGTGTTTAAATGGCGTATGAAACCAGACAGAACACCCTAGTCCAGAACTACATGTCAAGCAACTCAATTTTACATTTACAACATCCGGTCAATAAATCAGATCAACATTTCTCAGGCGCCTGCTTCATTGGCAGCTGGCTTAATGTGACTCAATTTCGAAGCAGTGTCTTGGGTGAGACTGTGTGCGTGCATTTCAATAAAGATTTGCAGGATGCCAATAAACAAAATTCCCTGGGCTTTAAAGATCCTCGGTGTTTCTCAACTGGATTACAACATGTCAAAGTGACCGTCTAGCTTCAGGTTAGAAGATTCCATTCAGCAATGAAACCTGGGACAGGGCAGGAAGCAGTTTGCCAGCTTGCCCAACATGACTGCTTCAATCATCAAAACACCAATTTTCCATATACCAAAAGTCAGTTGCAACCATTCGATCCATTTCCTTGCATTTTCATACTGCAACTTCCTCCGGCCCTACAAACCTGAGCTATCTCTGCTCTTTCAACTCTAGCTGCCAGATGTGCTGAGATTTGCACAGCTGCTGCCAGATGTGCTGAGATTTTCCAGCATCTTCTCTTTTGGTTCCAGATTCCAGCATCCGCAGTAATTTGCTTTTATGCTATATAAATGCATATTGTTGAAGGGTAACTGTCTTTGCCACCAGTCATAGTTGGATTGTTCTGTAGACTGACACTCATTCTGTACTACTTTCCGGTGCCATAAAGCCCACTCCCAATCGTATCCCAGGTACTAAGGTAGTGTTACGGTCAGCATTGTGTTTCCCTGTGGAATGTTGATTTTTGCCCACTGTTTTGAGTTTTGCTGTGGCTGCAGAAACCTGTGCCAGCAGGATTCAATATACACTTACTGACATTTACTCATGACGTAATTTCTTATTTTCCATTTCCTCTTGTGATGGCAAAACAAAGCAAGTAATGGGATGAGAGTCGTGATTCAGCAAGGATAACAACTTGTATTTACCTAGCACCTTTAATGTCATAAGTTGCCCCAAGGAGCAGTGCTGGAGCTTCTCTGGAACAAAGATTGACACCAAGCCAATGAGGTCTTTGGGCAGATGACCAAAAGTTTGACCAAGAGAAATGTTTGATGGAGTATCTTACAGGAGGAACTGGAGGTGGAGTAGTTTCGGGAGGGTATTGCAGAGTTTAGGCCCTTATCAGCTGCAAGTGGTGGTGAGATTGAAATCAGGAGATTTAGTCCAGATGACCCTTTGTCAGCTTTAATAAAGGGTCATTTGGACTTGAAACATCAGCTCTTTTCTCTCCTTACAGATGCTGCCAGACTTGCTGAGATTTTCCAGCATTTTCTCTTTTGGTTGCATTTATATAGCACCTTCACTGAAGCAAAATATCCCAAAATGTTTCGCAGGAGCACTACCAGGATACCGCAGGGTAGTGTCATAGGCTCAACTATCTTCAGCTGTTTCATCAATGGCCTTCCTTTCATTATAAGGTCAGCAGTGGGGATGTTCGCTGATCACTGCACAATGTTCAGCACCATTCACAACTCCTCAGATACTGAAGCAGTCCATGTCCAAATGCAGCAAGACCTGGACAATATCGAGGTTTGGGTTGACAAGTGACAAGTAACATCTGCACCACTCAAGGGCCAGACAATGACCATCTTCAATGAGAGGAACTAACCATCACCTTTGACATTCAATGGAATTACCATTGCTGAATCCCCCACTAACAACATCCTGGGGTTACCACTGACCAGAAACTGAACTGGCCATGCCTTATAAATAATGTGGCTTCAAGAGGAAGTCAGAGGCTAGGAAACCTGCGGTGAGTAACTCACCACCTGACTCCCCAAATCTGTCCACCATCTACACGGCACAAGTCAGGAGTGTTGTGGAATACTCCCCACTTGCCTGGAAGAATGCGGCTCCAACACTCAAGAAGCTCGACACCATCCAGAACAAAGCAACTTGTCCACATCCCATGAATGAGCAAAACAAAAACACGTTAGGAAATATTACAATAGATGATCAAAAGCTTGGTCAAAGAGTTAGATTTTAAGTAGCAACATAAAAGAGGAAAGGGAAGTGAATGTGTCCAAGGAGGCCATAAAATCCACCAGCAAGTGAATTACTTTGAAACATTCTTAGTAATTTGGCCAGAAGCTCCTCAAAACTATCAGATGCTGAATTCTGGTTATCAACTGTGGTTGACTGTTAACAGCTGAGTAACCACAATCACTGCCACAATCATTTCCCCTCTGTGAACATGAAAACCAGAATGAATTGTGCACAAACATTTGAATGTCCAAATATTACCATAAATCTAATTGCAAACAAGTTCAAAGGGAATGAAACCATTCTGCCCCAAGATCAGAATGTTAACAGTCCTTTATTGGCCAGCCATAAATGGGATAAGATATCAGGTGGTCATTAACAAGCATGAACTGAACTGGATCATTGCAGTGTGTGAAATACAGCCAAGTCTCATGGGTTTGTTTGTTTAAGACGGAGAAGAGGAGAAATTTCTTCACTCAGAGGGTTGTGAATGTTTGGCGTTCTTTACCCAGAGGACTGAGGATTCTCAGTCATGGAATATAATCAAGACCATGATCGAGAGATCCTTGGACAATTGGAATCACGGAACGTGGAGACCAGGCGGGAAAGTAGAGGTGAGATCAGAAATCAGCCACAATCTTATTGAATGGCAGTGCAGGTTCGAGGGGCTTAATGGCCTTATCCTGTTCCTATTATCTGAATGAGCAGTCCACACTACACAACAACTAAATCTGGATAACATTCATGCCAACTAAGTGACAGGCAATGACCATCTGGAGCAAGGATCAAACATCTCTCCCATCACCTTCAACAGCCCAAGGACCAAAGTAACCCACCAAAACCTTAACTGACCAGACAAAATGCAAAGCTTAGGTACATTGCTTTAGGTGGTTCACCTTATCAAGGCCTCTTAACCAAGCATCAAGGTGAATATTATGAAGGAATGCTTATCTGAATAGGTGCAGCTGCATCAAGAAGCCCAACGCCATTCAGGGCAACACAACATGCTCTGGTGGCATTCCTGAACTAGTGATATAATTCTCTAGTGGCAGTATATATCCCAATGTACTGAAGCAGCTAATCAAGCTTACTTAACAGCGTGGCTCAAAGTTACTCTAAGTCACACACTCTTTGTACATATATTGCCATTCCTTCATTGTTGCTTGGCAACAATCTCAGAATTCTCTATCTAACACCATCATGGGAAAATCATTACCACATGGGCTGCAATGATTCAAGCTGAAGGTTCACCACGAACTTCACAGAACAATGAAGGATAAGCAATGAAAGCTGCTTTTCTGGTGAAAGGTTACAGACCTGAAAAGTTAACTCTCAGATGCTGCCAGACATGCAGCTAAGTATTTACAGCATTTTCTGTTTTTATTACATATAATAAATGTTGCTTGTTGAAACATCCACAACTTCAGAAAAATCCATCCACACCCCAATCTCATCAGAACAATTCTTCTGGTCAAATGGGGGGACATTTCTCCACCATTCCTCAAACATCATGCCTCACCAGATTCCCCCCTGACCCAGCGTGCATACACATACCCACTCCCCCCTCGCACACAAACACCATCCACACACATTCATCCACTCCCCCATCACAGTGGCAATCCAGTACTTACCACTTGGGGTGATGGTGTTGGCGTAAACACTTTAACAGCAAAGCATCAGACCCTAAAACAGATACAAACTAGCAGGCCGTTCACAGGACGCACCTGGCCGTCTCTCTTGCGCTTGAAATCATTTAATATTTCATCGTGTTCTGTAAAGGAAACGCTATAACAGGGGCCATCAGGATAATGTGCACAGCTGCAGTGACAGAGTCGCACAAAGTGCTGTAGTTTTCTAAATGACTGTAAACACAGTCATAGTGCCGGCAAGTGGATCTGGCTTTAGCTTTGCAATTTAAATAAAGCAATGCTAAACACTGAGGGCATTTGTCAACCGTGACAAGCTGCTGAAGACTGACCAGGAATCTACAGTGAGGGATATTCAATTGTCCCCTTGCACTAGCGAGGCCTTGTTCCGGCAGCCGAGCTCCCTCACTGAGGTCATACACTGACTTAGTCACGAAACAAATGTAGCCTTTCTTCCTTCCATTAGAATTTAACAAGTCAAGTCCTGAAATGGGGATCGTATTTCTTTTTGAGCCCGAACTAGATTTCTACATATTTCTATTTTTCCTTAAAACAAACACTTTCCTTCTTTCAGGAATACTGCCACTGCATGATCCGCCCGGAATGGCAATAACTCTTCCCCTTTTTGCCAAACTCCCAAAAATGTAGCTCAGTTCCAGATTTAAAATGTGGACATCATACATCATTGTCAACATATTTATAAAAACAAAAAGGAATATTTGGCATGAATTACTTTTTTTGCTCTTTCAAAATGTCCTTCCACTAGTCTGTCCAATCTGCACCATCAGGATTACAGTGGTTGCTCTGTGCAGCAAAGAATGGTAAATAACGCTCAGTTGGAAATGCTTTTGCTTCAGATAATGCAATACGTTACAGTTACATTCCAGAGACTCGAGACTATAATCCAGATCGATACTGCAATGCAATGCTGACGGAGTGCTGGACTGTTGAAAATGTTACTTTTTGGACAATACTCTAGGTCAAGGCCTGCCAATCTTCTCAGATGGGTGTAAAAGATTCAATGTCACTATTCAAAGAATGAGGAAATCTCTGGTGTTCTAGTCAATATTCTACACTCAGCAACCAACTAAATAGTCATCCGTTCATTTACCTGATGGCTGTTTGGGAAGTGTTGCTGTTTCATTTGTTTATAAAGCACAGACTACATTTCAAAAGTAGTTCATCAGCTGTGAAGGTTCGAGACACCCACAGAACAAAGGTGCTGCAGGTTGCTTCGTTCAGCTTCAAGTTCTTTACTGCATTGACAGTGTCACTGCACAGTAACCAGTCTAATTGATCCTCACTGCATCCAATGAATTGATTTCAGTTTTAATCCGTTTGACACTCAATCCACCACCTTAAACATCTACTCCTGCCACCGGTGATGTACAGTGGGAGCAGTGTGTACCATCTACAAGATGCACTACAACAACTCACCAAGGCTCCTTCAACACCATCCAAACCTTGATCTCTACCACCGAGAAGGCAGTAGAAACATGGGGACACCACCACCTGCAAATCACACTACAACCCAATTTAGAATCATATCACTGTTCCAAAATCCTGGAAGGCCCTCGCTAACAGAGCTGTGCTTTCCTACACCACACAGACTGCAGTGGTTCAAGAAGGTGGATCAGCAGCACCTTTGAGGGTTATGAGGGACTGACGATAAATGTTAACATTGCCGGTGATGCTCACACACTGAGAATGAAAACAGTTATTTGTGAGAGGTTGATAGTGAGTGTGGACTTGCTATTTATTTTCACCCTTCGCAATGGCCATAAATGGCAGTTTCCAGTAAAGATCACAAAAGTAATGAGGAACTTTCAACTCTGCTAATGGAAAATGCTGAGGCAAAGCTTAGTCCCATCAAGCTGACTGCAGCTAATTCCAGCCAGATACTTAGCTGTTCCTTCAATCACATTACCGCCTCAGTACATACAAACATGGAGTGGACAGGAGGCCATTCAACCCCTCAAGCCTGTTCTGCCATTTCATCAGATCATGGCAGATCTACCAGTAACCCACCTACCCCTGATAACCTATCATCCACTTGCTTACCAAGAATCTATCTACCTCTGTCTTAAAGATATTCAAAGACTCTGTCTCAACCACCTTTTCAAGAAGAGTTCCAAAGACTCTCTGCCAAGTGAAAAATTTCACCCCATCTCCAGTTTAACTGGGCAAACCCCTTATTCTTAAAAGTGACCCCCCCCCCCCCCACCCCCCGCCCCAAATTCTAGATTCTCCCACATCCACTCTGTCAAAATCCCTCAGGATCTTACATATTTCAATCAAGTCGCCTCTTCCTTTTCTAAAGTCCAGCAGATACAAGCCTAGTCTGTCCAATCTTTCCTCATGGGGCAACCAGCACTGCACTGCAGTATCTGTCTGGATAATGCTCTATGCACTCTGGATAGAGAACTTGAATTCAGTGGAAGGTTGTGCCATAAGTTCAGCTCCAGGGCCGCTGACAAAGGCGGGATGGATAAGCTTTCATCAAAGCATAGTTTATTTTCCTTTTCAAAAAAAGCCAGGGTGAGGATTGAAAGTAAAGGATCAGGAACAATTGCTGGAAGCTGTTTTAATCATATCCCAAGCACACTTCCTGCTGATCCCTGGCCATTGTGTGCTGAAGGAAGTACAGGGCCCCACTTTAATAGTGTTGACTCTAAAAGCCTGCGTTAACACCAAGAATTTAACATACATCAAACAAAAGAAGCTATTGCAGAGACTGCAGGTGACTATATGCACTCAAAATAGTTCCTTGCTTCTTGGTTCTTCCAAAGGTTAGCAATGTACAATTTAAAACTCTGCTGTCAGTATCCTGTGTCACTTCCAAGTCCCACTTACCTATCACCCAATGTTCTCTAAACTACATTATCTACCAGTCTGGTAACGTCTCAATTTTAGCCTCCCACCTCCCTATCCTTGATTTCCATCTCCACCCTTGGCCAGGTTTTCATTTACCTGGCCTGAACCTCTGAATTTTCCTTCCTAAGCTCAACTTCTCTCCTCCTTTAAGACACTCTTAAAGGGGGAATCACGTGATGCAAGTGCGAGAGCAGCTGCATTTTCTCTATCTCTGGCACTCATCTTTTAATCCATTCTTCATCCACTTGCACACCCCATGATCCTGTGAATAGTCTATGCTACGATCCTGCAACACCCTGGCTGGATTTTGGTCAAAGCAAGCCAAGTTAGGTCAAGAAAATCCTTGTTTGAGGTGGTTGGAGATGCCTAAGGTGGGGCCCAAGTTTCCGTGGCAGTTTTGCTGATGAATGAGCCTATCGTGGGTGATGCCACCGGCATGGAGATGCCGCCACCATTGTGGGTGAAGCTGTGGACGACAACCCCAGCTCCCTGGCACAGATTTGTTGTGCTCGTTTTGAGGAATTGTGAGATATCCTTAAAAGAATGGATGAAGCGGAGAAGAGAATCCTGTCAATGGAAAGAGCAGTCACCTTGGTGAAGGCTTGCCTTCAGTTCCTGGAAATCCTGCTGCATTGTTTGTCGTACATCCTGATTGACTTGGAGATGAGACCATAGGAGGATTATCCGTGCATCCCGTCTCCCGAGGGAAGCTGGAGATGAATTCTCAGCCGGATTTGAGAATTAGCAGCCATGCTTTCACAATCGCGATTTGAGGACTGTCTCTCACGTTTGATGAAGCACTTTGCATTTTGAGGCTTGGGGTCAGTTGAAGACTCAGAAACTGGTCTTATGTTATCTTAACCTCAGTATTTGTTGAGAAGGGCTGAAGACATCTGGACATATTGGGTCCTCACCTCCCACAGGGGCTGAGGCTTTTCTTTGCCAGGCTTCAGGACAACATGGCAGAGGTGTAGATGCTGCGGTGAAACTCGGATGGATCCTGGATGTTGCTCAATGATCCTGTCATGACTTTGGCATTTTCAAGCTCCGTGAATGTTGTATTATCCTGAGGTTCATCCTTAATCCTGAACTTTCTTCCCTCGAGATTTGAATCCTGATTTTGTGATATTGTCTTTTATCTGACAAGGGTATATGATATATGAGCACACAGACGTTTGTCACCTGTTACTGTTTATTCCTTTTTTGTTTTGTTGGTGTTCATTCAACGATGTGCTCCAATGGCGGAACAAGGGAGGCCAGGGTTTTGTTGTTTGTGGAACTCCTTCTTCCCACTGGGGAGTATACGATGTTGGTTGTGTGACATGAGGGTTGTGTGGTATTTATTTGGTTTGTTTTTGCTTTCTCGGCTGTAATCCTTGCATTTACAATGGGGGAGTACAATTCTGGTACCCTTTACATTTTTTCGGATGGGTAGCGACACAGTAGGGTGGTGGGTAGGTGGTTTGGTATGGAGATGCTTGATATGGCCTTACGATTCCTCATTGATGAAGAAAGTGCCCCGTAGAACTATTGCGATCACATTTTTCTTTTGTAATTTTGGTTATTATGCGACTAAGGAATCCTTGCTTGTTTCCTGAGAAAGTACAGATAGATCATGCATCCTGAAAAAGACCAGGCCTTATGTCGTGACATCTCCAGTGATGTTGGACTGAGGGAATTATGTTTTGGTGTACGCCAGGGCATAGTTGACCAATCCTTGAATATCTATGTTTGATTTGATTTGATTTATTGTCACATGTATTAACATACATAGAACATAGAACATAGAAAGTCACAGCACAAACAGGCCCTTCGGCCCACAAGTTGCGCCGATCACATCCCCACCTCTAGGCCTATCTATAGCCCTCAATCCCATTAAATCCCATGTACTCATCCAGAAGTCTCTTAAAAGACCCCAACGAGTTTGCCTCCACCACCACCGACGTCAGCCGATTCCACTCACCCACCACCCTCTGAGTGAAAAACTTACCCCTGACATCCCCCCTGTACCTACCCCCCAGCACCTTAAACCTGTGTCCTCTCGTAGCAACCATTTCAGCCCTTGGAAATAGCCTCTGAGAGTCCACCCTATCCAGACCCCTCAACATCTTGTAAACCTCTATCAGGTCACCTCTCATCCTTCGTCTCTCCAGGGAGAAGAGACCAAGCTCCCTCAACCTATCCTCATAAGGCATGCCCCCCAATCCAGGCAACATCCTTGTAAATCTCCTCTGCACCCTTTCAATGGCTTCAACATCTTTCCTGTAATGAGGTGACCAGAACTGCGCGCAGTACTCCAAGTGGGGTCTAACCAGGGTCCTATAAAGCTGCAGCATTATCTCCCGACTCCTAAACTCAATCCCTCGATTAATGAAGGCTAGTACGCCATACGCCTTCTTGACCGCATCCTCCACCTGCGAGGCCGATTTAAGAGTCCTATGGACCCGGACCCCAAGGTCCTTCTGATCCTCTACACTGCTAAGAATGGTACCCTTCATTTTATACTGCTGCTCCATCCCATTGGATCTGCCAAAATGGATCACTACACACTTATCCGGGTTGAAGTCCATCTGCCACTTCTCCGCCCAGTCTTGCATTCTATCTATGTCTCGCTGCAACTTCTGACATCCCTCCAAACTATCCACAACACCACCTACCTTGGTGTCGTCAGCAAACTTACCAACCCATCCCTCCACTTCCTCATCCAGGTCATTTATGAAAATGACAAACAGCAAGGGTCCCAGAACAGATCCCTGGGGCACTCCACTGGTCACTGACCTCCATGCAGAGAAAGACCCCTCCACAGCCACTCTCTGCCTTCTGCAGGCAAGCCAGTTCTGGATCCACAAGGCAACAGCCCCTTGGATCCCATGCCCTCTCACTTTCTCAAGAAGTCTTGCATGGGGGACCTTATCGAACGCTTTGCTGAAGTCCATATAGACCACATCCACCGCTCTTCCTTCGTCAATGTGCTTGGTCACATTTTCAAAGAACTCAACCAGGCTCGTAAGGCACGACCTGCCCCTGACAAAGCCGTGCTGACTACTTTTGATCATACTAAACTTCTCTAGATGATCATAAATCCTGTCTCTCAGGATCCTCTCCATCAACTTACCAACCACTGAGGTTAGACTCACCGGTCGGTAATTTCCCGGGCTGTCCCTGTTCCCTTTCTTGAATATAGGGACCACATCCGCAATCCTCCAATCCTCCGGAACCTCTCCCGTCTCCATCGACGATGCAAAGATCATCGCCAAAGGCTCCGCAATCTCCTCCCTCGCCTCCCACAGTAACCTGGGGTACATCCCATCCGGTCCCGGCGACTTACCAACCTTGATGCCATTCAATAGTTCCAACACATCCTCTTTCTTTATGTCCACATGCTCGATCCTTTCTGTCCTCCGCAATCCAGCAGTACAACCACCCAGATCCCTTTCCACCGTGAATACCGAGGTAAAGTATTCATTAAGCACCTCCGCCATTTCTAACGGTTCCGCACAAACTTTTCCCCCTTCACCTTTTAAGGGTCCTATGCCTTCACATCTCATCCTTTTACTCTTGACATATTTGTAGAAAGCCTTGGGATTCTCCTTAATCTTACCCGCCAAGGTCTTCTCATGACCCCTTCTCGCTCTCCTAATTTCCTTCTTAAGCTCCTTCCTACATCGCGTATACTCCTCTAAATCCTTAACACCTCCTAGCTCTCTGAACCTTCTGTACGCCTCTCTTTTCTTATTTACCAGGTTCATCACAACCTTCGTGCACCACGGTTCCCGTACCCTACCAACACCCCCCTGTCTCATCGGAACGTTGTCATGCAGAGCTCCAGACAAACATTCCTTGAAAATCCTCCACTTTCCTTCGGTACTTTTCCCCAAGAATGCCTCCTTCCAATTTACCCGTCTAATTTCCTCCCTGATGACACTGTATTTCCCTTTACTCCAGAGAAACACTTTCCTAGCCTGCCTGACCCTATCTCTTTCCAATGCTATCGTGAAGGAGATAGAATTATGATCGCTATCCCCAAGATGTTCACCCACCGAGAGATCCTCCACCTGTCCAGGTTCATTAGCCAGCACCAGATCAAGAACAGCCTCTCCTCTAGTAGGCTTATCCACATACTGTGTCAGGAAACTCTCCTGGACACACCTAACAAACTCCTCTCCATCCAAACCCCTAGCCCTAGGGATATTCCAATCTATGTTTGGGAAATTAAAATCTCCCATCACGACAACTCTGTTATTCCTACATCTCTCCAGGATCTGTTTCCCCATCTGCTCCTCAACATCTCTGTTACTATTGGGCGGCCTATAGAAAACACCCAGCAAAGTTACCGACCCCTTCCTATTCCTAACCTCCACCCACAGAGATTCCGTAGTCAGTCCCTCCACGGCGTCCACCTTCTCTACAGCCGTGACACTATCCCTGATCAACAGTGCCACTCCCCCCCCCTCTCTTGCCTCCCTCCCTGTCCTTCCTGAAACATCTAAAACCTGGCACCTGAAGCACCCAGTCCTGTCCCTGAGACATCCAAGTCTCCGTAATGGCCACCACATCACAATTCGAAGCAGCAATCCACGCTCCAAGCTCATCCACTTTATTCACTACACTCCTGGCATTAAAATAGACACATCTCAGACCTTCAGCCTGAGCACTTCCCTTCTCCCTCACTCGTCTAACCTCCCTCTTACCCTGTCTACATTCCTTATCTATTTGCGAGCTAACCTCCTCGCTCTCAGTCCCCTCATTTCGATTCCCTCCCCCCAACCTTTCTAGTTTAAAGTCTCTCCAGTAGCCTTAGCCAACCTTCCCGCCAGGATATTGGTCCCTGAGACATCCAAGTCTCCGTAATACAGTGAAAAGTATTGTTTCTTGCACGCTATACAGACAAAGCATACTGTTCATAGAGAAGGAAATGAGAGAGTGCAGAATGTAATGTTACAGTCATAGCTAGGGTGTACAGAAAGATCAACTTAATGTGAGGTAGGTCCATCCAAAAGTCTGACGGCAGCAGGGAAGAAGCTGTTCTTGAGTTAGTTGGTACGTGACCTCAGACTTTTGTATCTTTTTCCCGATAGAAGGTGGTGGAAGAGAGAATGTCCGGGGTGTGTGGGGTCTGTAATTATGCTGGCTGCTTTTCCGAGGCAGCGGAAAGTGTAGACAGAGTCAACACTAGCCCAATCTAGCCTTGTTAGGTTGGTTTTCTATTTTGATTTGGCTGCGTGGGAAGGGTCAGTAGTTACTTGGCCCATGGAATGCATGGTGGGCATATTATTCAGTTGTCGGGCTACTCTGATGAGGGGTGATGGGTTTAATCTCATTGATCACTGGGCCCAGGTGGCATGTTTGGGGTACCTAGAGAGAAGAATAGTTGGCGTGCAAGATTCCCTCACTATCTGACATCCTTTGTTAATACGAGAGGAGATGCCGACTACAACCATTGTAATGATGGATAGTTGGAATCATTTGTATGAATATTCACTGGTCTTTTTTGTAAGTTTGTGTGGAATAAGATTACTCTGTACTGTACTAGATTTTGAGGAGTTGTCCATTTCGGGCCAATGTAAAACGAAAACTCTCAATAAAAATATCCTTTAAAAAAGACACTCCTTAAAAGCTACTTCTTTGACCAAGCCTTTGGGTCACCTGTCGTCGAGTCTTTATGTCAGGTAAGTATTTAGTCAGATTACACTGACCATGTTAAAGGCACTATATACAAGTTGTTTGGGGCATTTGCCTACACAGCAGTAATTGTACTTCAAAGATAAATCAATCAACAGAAATGTCTGTGTTTGCAGGACGCAAAAAGTTTCAATAAATGTTATGGTCTTGCATCATACATAGTCACATACAGTAGTGAGAGTCACTTTAGTTAAGCACCTTAAATTTTGGGAGGGTGCCACACAGTCTAACCTTAGCTATGCAATAGTATATTTATATCACATCCTTAACATAATGAAACATCCCAAAACAGGAAAATCATTAAACAAAGTATGATATCAAGCCAGATAAGGAAATATTAGGTCGAATAATCAAAAGATTGGCCAAAGATCTAGGTTTTAAGGAGTGTCTTAAAGAAGGAAAGTGAGGTAGAAGTTTAAACATAGAAACTAGAAGCAGGAGGAGGCCATTCAGCCCTTCAAACCTGCTTCACCGTTCATTTTGATCATGGCTGATCATCGAATTCAATATTCTGATTCCCTCTTCCCCCCCATATCCCTTGATCCCTTTAGCCCCAAGAGCTATATCTAATTTCTTCTTGAAATCAGACAACATTTTGGCCTCAACTACTTTCTGTGGTAGTGAATTCCATACATTTGCCACTCTCTGGATGAAGAAACTTTTCCTCACTTCAGTTCCAAAACGTTTACCCCTTATCCTCAAACTATGACCCCTAATTCTGGACTCCCCCACCATTGGGAACATTCTTTCTGAATCTACCCTGTCTAACCCTGTTGGAATTTTATAAGTTTCTATGAGATCCCCTCTCAGTCTTCTTAACTCCAAAGTAGTACAGTTTAGGTAAGGTATCCCAGACTTGGGGTCCAGGAATTGAAGGTATGGCCACCAATGGTGCAATGATTAAAATTGGGGATGCTGAAGAAACTGGAATTAGAGGAGCACAGAGATGTGGGGTTGGAGAAGATTACAGAAATAGGGAAGGGCGAGACCATGAGGGATTTGCAAACAAGGATGAGAATTTTAAAATCAAGACATTGTTTAACCAGGGGCCAACATAGTTTAGTGAGCACAGGGGTGATCGGGGATTTACTGTGAGTTAAGACTAAACGGCAGAGTTATGGATGACCTCAAGTTTACAGAGAGTAAAATGTGGGAGATCAACCAGGAGCACAAAAACCAGGTGATGCAACAATTATAGTGCCTTGTGATCTGAAACCTCAGATATATCTATCTATCTTCAAATGCCTTGCCAACTCTTCAAAGCAGAACTGAGCTAACACCCGAGAAGGCAAAGGCAGATACAAATGCTTGAACTACCGTATTTCAAAGCATGGGAAACAACCAGCGACAGCTACAATTTACTCAATTGGTAAGCCTCTTGTTACTCTGGTGAGAATAATCTGGAAACATAATGCACTAATAAAGAACAAAGAACAGTACAGCACAGGAAACAGGCCCTTCGGCCCTCCAAGCCTGCGCCGCTCCTTGGTCCAACTAGACCATTCGTTTGTATCCCTCCATTCCCAGGCTGCTCATGTGACTATCCAGGTAAGTCTTAAACGATGTCAGCGTGCCTGCCTCCACCACCCTACTTGGCAGCGCATTCCAGGCCCCCACCACCCTCTGTGTAAAAAAACATCCCTCTAATATCTGAGTTATACTTCGCCCCTCTCACCTTGAGCCCGTGACCGCTCGTGATCGTCACTTCTGATCTGGGAAAAAGCTTCCCACCGTTCACCCTATCTATACCCTTCATAATCTTGTACACCTCTATTAGATCTCCCCTCATTCTCTGTCTTTCCAGGGAGAACAACCCCAGTTTACCCAATCTCTCCTCATAGCTAAGACCCTCCATACCAGGCAACATCCTGGTAAACCTTCTCTGCACTCTAACGCCTCCACGTCCCTCTGGTAGTGCGGTGACCAGAACTGGACGCAGTACTCCAAATGTGGCCTAACCAGCGTTCTATACAGCTGCATCATCAGACTCCAGCTTTTATACTCTATATCCCGTCCTATAAAGGCAAGCATACCATATGCCTTCTTCACCACCTTCTCCATCTGTGTTGCCACCTTCAAGGATTTGTGGACTTGCACACCTAGGTCCCTCTGTGTTTCTATACACTTAATGGCTCTGCCATTTATTGTATAACTCCTCCCTACGTTATTTCTTCCAAAATGCATCACTTCGCATTTATCCGGATTAAATTCCATCTGCCACCTCTCCGCCCAATTTTCCAGCCTATCTATATCCTGCTGTATTGGCCGACAACGCTCATCGCTATCCGCAAGTCCAGCCATCTTCGTGTCATCCGCAAACTTGCTGATAACACCAGTTACACCTTCTTCCAAATCATTTATATATATCATAAATAGCAGAGGTCCCAGTACAGAGCCCTGCGGAACACCACTGGTCACAGACCTCCAGCCGGAAAAAGACCCTTCGACCGCTACCCTCTGTCTCCTATGGCCAACACAGTAAGAAGTCTCACAACACCAGGTTAAAGTCCAACATGTTTATTTGGTAGCAAATACCATAAGCTTTCGGAGCACTGCTCCTTCGTCAGATGGAGTGGAAATGTGCTCTCAAACAGTGCAAACAGACACAAAATCAAGTTGCAGAATACTAATAAGAATGCGAATAAGCCAGTTCTCCACCCATCTAGCCACTTCTCCTTGTATCCCATGAACCTTAACCTTCTTAACCAACCTGCCATGTGGGACTTTGTCAAATGCCTTACTGAAATCCATATAGACGACATCCACAGCCCTTTCTTCGTCAACCGTTTTTGTCACTTCCTCAAAAAACTCCACCAAATTTGTTAGGCACGACCTCCCTCTTACAAAACTATGCTGTCTGTTACTAATGAGATTGTTCCATTCTAAATGCATATACATCCTGTCTCTAAGAATCCTCTCCAACAACTTCCCTACCACGGACGTCAAGCTCACCGGCCTATAATTTTCTGGGTTATCCCTGCTACCCTTCTTAAACAACGGGACCACATTCGCTATCCTCCAATCCTCAGGGACCTCACCTGTGTCCAAAGAAGCGACAAAGATTTCCGTCAGAGGCCCAGCAATTTCATCTCTCGTCTCCCTGAGCAGTCGAGGATAGTTGCCATCAGGCCCTGGGGCTTTGTCAGTTTTAATGTTCCCTAAAAAACCTAACACTTCCTCCCTTGTAATGGAGATTTTCTCTAACGGGTCAACACCTCCCTCCGAGACACTCCCGGTTAACACGTCCCTCTCCTTCGTGAATACCGATGCAAAGTATTCATTTAGGATCTCCCCTATATCCTTGGGTTCTAAGCATAATTCCCCTCCTTTGTCCCAGAGAGGTCTGATTTTCTCCCTGACAACTCTTTTGTTCCTAATGTATGAATAGAATGCCTGCCAAGAACATCTCATGACCTCTTTTTGCCCTTCTAACTCCCCGTTTGAGTTCTTTCCTACTCTCTCTGTCTTCCTCCAGAGCTCCATCTGTTTTCTGTTGCCTGGACTTAACGTACGCCTCCCTTTTCATTTTAATCAGATCCTCAATGTCCCAGGTTATCCACGGCTCTCGAATCCTACCTTTCCTTTCTTTCCTTTTTACAGACACATGCCTGTCCTGCAGCCTTATCAATTGTCCCTTAAAAGACTCCCACATGCCAGACGCAGACTTACCCTCAAACATCCTCTCCCAATCAACGTCCACCAATTCCTGCCTAATCCGGCTACAGTTAGCCTTCCCCCAATTTAGCACCCTGCCCGTAGGCTAGCACTCATCCTTGTCCATTACTATCCTAAAGTTAATAGAGACAATAATGCAGAGACAATAAACCTACACCTATACGTTGCAGCGAATGCATGCACTTCGCCAAAGAGGAACAACAAAAAAAACTCCACGGACAACCACACTTGCGATTTAGGAGCCGCAAATTTAAGACAGTCACAGATAAATCCAACAGAAAATGGGGGAGAAACTTCTTTATTCAGAGTGGTGAGAATGTGGAATTCAAAACACATGGGGGCAGCACGGTGACACAGTGGTTAGCACTGCTACCTCTCAGTGCCAGGGACTCGGGTTCGATTCCTGGCTTGGGTCACCGTCTGTGTGGAGTCTGCACATTCTCCCCATGTCTGCGCGGGTTTCCTCCGGGTGCTCCAGCTTCCTCCCACACTCCAAAAATGTGCAGGTTAGGTGAATTGATCATGCTAAATTCTCCCTCAGTGTACCCGAACAGGCACCGGAGTGTGGCGACCAGGGGATTTTCCCAGTAACTTCATTGCAGTGTTAATGTAAGCCTACTTGTAACTGATAAATAAACATTTTTTGAATATTTGACCTTAATAGGAAGCCAGGTAAATATATGAGAGAAAGAAATAGAAGGACATATTGATGGGACTTAGTGAATAGGGGTTGGAGAGATTTGTATGGAGTATAAACAAGAGCTTCGATTGGCTGGGCCAAATGGCCTGTTTCATTGCTCCCATTTCTCGTTAATACTTGTAAATCAAATCAGTTGCCAAACAGGCGGCACGGTGGCAAAGTGGTTAAGCAATGCTGCCTCACAGCACCAGGGATCCAGGTTCAATTCCAGCCTTGGATGGCTGTGTGGAGTTTGCACTTTCTCCCCGAGTCTGCATGGGTTTCCTCCGGGTGCTCCGGTCTCTTCCCACAATCCAAAGATGTACAGGTTAGGTGGATTGGCCATGCTAAATCGTCTCTTAGTGTCCCAAGATGTGTAGGTTAGAGCGATTAGCAGGGTAAATATGTGGGGTTACAGGCATAAGTAAGATGCTCTGTCGGAGAGTCAGTGCAGATGTGATGGGCCGAATGGCCTCCTTCTGCACTGTAGGGATTCTATAATTCTATGGAATTCATTGTGGAACACTCCAGAGTAAATAGCAATGGCTTGCTAACCAACAACACTACCAACATCATTTATATATTGCCTTTAATATCATAAAACATCTCAAGGTGCTTCACAGAAGTGTTTTGCAAGGAGTGCTGCACTTAGTCTACATTTCCTTCAAGTATGAAGTAAAAAGAAACACTGTACTGTTGACCTCAAACTTTCACCAGGAATCTTAAAATTTAACTTCCTCTCCAGTACATGGCTGATAGCTCAGTAGGTTAGGGCAGTAAGCAACTGAGCCACACAAACTGCGAGAGACCGCAGCCTCTATCTATGGTTGGTGCCAGTTAACCAGGCAGTGGCGAGTGGTGATACTTTGGATAAGGATTTGATTTATTATTGTCACATGTATTAGTATACAATGAGAGGAATTGTTTCTTGCGCGCTATACAGACAAAGCATACTGTTCATAGAGAAGGAAATGAGAGAGTGCAGAATGTGGTGTTACAGTCATAGCAAGGGTGTTGAGAAAGATCAACTTAACACATGGTAGGTCAAAAGTCTGATGGCAGCAGGGGAGAAGCTGTTCTTGAGTCAGTTAGTACGTGTCTTCAGACTTTTGTATCTTTTTTCTGGTGGAAGAGAATGTGTCCGGAATGCATGGGGTCCTTAATTCTGCTGGCTGCTTTTCTGAGACAGCGGGAAGTGTAGATGGAGTCAATGGATGGGAGCTGGTTTGCGTGATGGACTGGGCTTCATTCACGATCCTTTGTACTTTTGAGTGATCTTGGACAGAGAGAAGTGGACTTAGCTTTGATTCATGTCCGTCCAGCCAATAATCACCGTCCAGGCTCAGACAAGAACAACCACCAAAGTGAAATTATAGAATAGCCAGGAAAGCAAAGAAAACGTAATGGAGATGCCGCAGCAAGTTAAATCAGTTTAGTCATTAGGTGCTTGAGAACAGTTACACACTGAAAATATTCAGCATTGACACTATGACACCAGAGGCAGCTGGAAAAAATCTAGCAATGCCTGTTCATGCATTCTTCATTCAACTGGCAGATATTAGTCACAATGCTTTAGCGGTTGTTTAAGTGAAACACAGACTCAGCAGAAACTTTCCTCAGACAGTAGGGTTTGCTTTAGTGCTCAGAGCCTCAATGGCTTGCTTCCCTTTCTCCACAATCAATTCTTTCAGACAACTCCCACCTGAAAAAATATTTTGCGACAAATGCTTATCAGCTGAAAGATCAACAACTGCTCCATTTCCTGCATTGTTCTCTCTTCCATTTCAAAATTCTCATCCTTTGTTCAACTTCCTCCACAGCCTCACCCTTCAATCACTGTAACCATGTCCAGTGCCTACATATCCGCTATTTTTCACTTCATCGTTGGTGGCCGTCCCTTCAGCTGCCTGGACCATCAGCACAGGATTTCCTTCCCCGAGTCCATCTGTCTCTGTACCTCACGATGCTCCTTTAAGGCACACCTTAAAACCTAACTCTTTGACCAAGCTTTCGGACATCTGTCCTTACGTTTCCCAAGTGTGAATTTGTATCTGATGAAGTGTCTGAGACAGTTTTGCGATGTTAAAAGGCGCTAGCTGTAGAAATGCTCATTTTTCACAGGCTTTGTTTCAACAGTGGCCATTATCAATTATGTGATTGGACCCTCCACTATGTTACATTACAAAACTCATCTCCAAACTCCGTGGCCTGGGGCTCGGCTCCTCCCTCTGCAACTGGACCCTAGACTTCCTAACCGAAAGACCACAATCAGTAAGAATAGGCATCAATAGCTCCTCCACAATCATCCTCAACACCGGTGCCCCACAATGCTGTGTCCTCAGCCCCTTACTATGCTCCTTATACACCTATGACTGTGTGGACAAGTTCCCCTCCAATTCGATTGTCAAGTTTGTTGATGACACCACTGCAGTGGTGAGAAGGAGAACAGGAAAGAGGTAGAGAATCTGGTGAATTGGTGTGAAAACAGTAATCTCTCCCTCAATGTCAGCAAAGCGAGATAGTCATCGACTTCAGGAAGCATAGTGAGGGACATGTGCTGTCTACATCAGAGATTAAGTGAAAATATTCGAGAGCTTCAAGTTTCTAGGTGTCCAGACCAACAACCTGAACTGGTCCCTCCATGTCGACGCTATAGTTAAGAAAGCCCACCAATGCCTCTACTTTCTCAGGAGGCTAATGAAATTTGGCATGTCAGCCCCAACTCTCGACGACTTTTACAGATGCACCATAGAAAGCATTCTTTCCAGATGTATCACAGCTTGGTATGGCTCCTGCTCTGTCTAAGGAAATACAAAGGGTCGTGAATGAAGCCCAACCCATCACGCAAACCAGCTTCCCATCCATTGACTCTGTCTACAATTCCCACTGCCTCGGTAAAACCAGCTAGCATAGTCAAGGACCCCACCGCCCTGGACATTCTCTCTTCCACCTTGCTCCGTCGGGAAAAAGATACAAAAGTCTGAGGTCACGTACCAACTGACTCAAGAACAGCTTCTTCCCTGCTGCCATCAGACTTTTGAAGTTATTAAGTTGAAGTTATTAAGTTTTGAAGTTAAGTTGATCTTTTTCTACACCCTAACTATGACTGTAACACTACATTCTCCACCTTCTCCTTTCCTGAACAGTAAGTAGTCTCACAACACCAGGTTAAAGTCCAACAGGTTTATTTGGTAGCACGAGCTTTCGGAGCGCTGCTCCTTCATCAGGTGAGTGCAGGATTTGTTTCACAAAAAATCTGAAAGCTTGTGCTACCAAATAAACCTGTTGGACTTTAACCTGGTGTGTGAGACTACCTACTGTACCTACCCCAGTCCAACGCCGGCAACTCCACATCATTTCTGAACAGTATGCTTTGTCTGTATAGCGCGCAAGAAACAATACTTTTCACTGTATACTAATACATGCAACAATAATAAATCAAATCAAAACATTGCCACACCCAGTTGCAGTTTGGTGAGAAGGCTTAGAAGGCAACAGTGGAACAGAAAGGGATTGGGTGGGGGTAGTAGTGAGAGGATCAGAATCTCAATTTGTCCTGCCCAGTCCCTCATAGCAACCAGCTTCAGAATAGAGGTGGCATATGCCCCTCACTATGATTAACTACCCATTCTTGTTTAGAACCAGAAAAGGAGAGAATTTAAAAATAACAATCTGCTCCAAGTCTGAGCTTCACTTTTACCATTTTCTCTTGACCAAGAGTTCCAAGACAACAATTCAAGCATGCACACTGTGGAATCAATGCCCACGTATCAAAATATCCACTTCAATTAATAAGATGTGGTTCGCAGTGCCTGTCAAGTGGATTGTTTCAGTCCCAAGCCACATCAAGTCATGCCTTATGTCAGAGAAAGTGACTCATTCAATGAAGTCCAAACTCTGTCAAGATAAAGTCAGCACTGTAAACATACTTCATCACCCAATGCAGATGGAACATTTGTGCCTCAATTCCCTCTCGGCTGCATTAATGGAAAAAAAGCTTTTCAAGCAAGCTGATCCCCCGTGTCAGGGGTCAGAGTTAGGAGGAAAGCTGAGAGTCTGGAGAGGACCCTTCTGAAGACTGAATTTTCAGTGATGTGAAAGGAAAGGTAAATCTGAAACACACCCAAACTCAAGAATAGTGTGCGCACAGGGAAATCAATGGTTGTTCTGGAGGGATTAATTAAGAGGGGCTTGAAGTGCTTATGGGTCTCGTTATTTCCCAGAGGTAGAATCACTATCTTGCTGTAGCTGCCACCTTTGAACAAAGGAATGCCTAGTATTGGGATTGTTTACATTGGCACGAATTGTGGACTCTCCCTTTTCCATCAGTGTCCACCCAACTCTCCCAAAATGGCAACTCCTTGGTTGATTTGAAAATTAAGCAGGTTAAAATTAAACACCTACAAGTTGCCGCCAAACCACACACTATCCTGACTTGAAACAATATCATCATTCCTTTACTGTCACTGGGTCAAAGTCCTTCCCTCCCTAACAGCACTGTGGGTGTACTCACACCACATCGGACTGCATCAAGAAGGCAGCTCACCACCACTTTCTTCAAGGGCAATTAGAGATGGACAATAAATGCTGGGCTAGCCAGTGACACACACAGCCTGGGAATATGTATTTTTAAAAGTGACCATGTTATTGAATAGCCTCAATTTGCAAGAGTCATATTCCACTAACCAAAATGAAAAGTTCTGGTGAACATGCCAGTTTGATTCAACAAATGAGACACATGAAATGTGGCAAAGAATCAAGTAGGTTGCATTACAAAAAGGTTACATTAGCAATTCATGACTGTACACCTCTGCAGAAGACTCCCTATGTGGTACTGCCTACGTGGCACCTGCTCAGTATTTTGTTAACCAAATAATTCCTACCAAGTGTAGCTGAACACCGTATAAGCGTTGCACTAATATAGCAGCAATACTCTACCTCAAAAATGCTGAAAGATATTTTTACACTATGCAAACTTACAAATTTCACCAGTCCACACTAGAATTTGTATCCTGTATTTTCCTTCATAGGTCACATTAAGATGTATTTACATCCCAAGATGTAGTTAAATGGCTAGTGGCCTGTGACCAAAAACCGAGAGGTCTACAGTATAAATCCCATCATGACAAATTATGAATCTCGCTTCAACAAACCCAGTAATCTGCTACATTATGTTTGCTTCTGACTGACAAGTAAACTCTGGTAATTTCTCAAAAGAGAGAGAAAATGGTTTGCCCTGTTAGCTCCAGACAATGATGACTGATTAATAGCTCAGAAACCATTGTGGCTATCTTAAAAGTGTCACCAGCACCCCCACTTCCCAACCCCTTCCAATGTAGAAGATCATGCCATTGCACTATCTATTCAGTTTAAGCCGTCTTCAGGGCAGAATTAATGAAAACATTTTCCATCAAGTTGTGACCTATGTGATATATCTAATAATTTCCCATTGTCTCGAAGTGAAGATAACATGACAAAGTACACAAGCTATTGGCTGTTTAACCTGGAATCCAATCTAAGCATCTGAATCAATACTGTAAAAGGCTTGTGTCTCACAGCTCATCTTTGGTAAGCTGAATATTGCATCAATAAGAATGTTAACATCGGATCCCGATATGTCACAGCAACATCCCATTATCTTACGATGGTGTACTCCTCAGTGTCCTGGTCAATACGTGCCCATCGATCAACATCACAACAAACAGATTATCTGGTCATTTATTTCATTGCCAGTTACATATCCTGAATAACCATCACTCCGCCATTGGCAGACGTGCCATCAGCTGTTTAGGTCTGGAATACCCTCCCTAAATCTGGAATGGTAAGTAGTCTCACAACATCAGGTTAAAGTCCAACAGGTTTATTTGGTAGCACGAGCTTTCGGAGCGTTGCCCCTTCATCAGGTAAGTGAAGAGCTCTTCACTCGCCTGATGAAGGGGCAATGCTCCGAAAGCTCGTGCTACCAAATAAACCTGTTGGACTTTAATCTGATGTTGTGAGACTATTTACTGTGCCCACCCCAGTCCAACGCCAGCAACTCAACATCTTAAATCTGGAATTCCCTTCCTAAACTTTCCTGCCTCTACCTCTCTCGCCTTCTTGAAGACTTTTATTAAAACCTACCTCTGTTGTCAGCTGTCCTAATGCCTCCATGCGTGTGCAGTGTTAAATGCCATTTAATAACAATCATGTGAAGCACCTCGGGAGCTTTTACTACTTTAAAGATGATATATTTGAAAGTTGCTGCTGCTGGTTTGCAACTGCGTGAGAGAGAGACAAAGGCAGTAAAATAAATTTATAGATGGTTACCTGTGTACCAACCACAAAAGACTGAACACATAGAAATATTGAAAATAGGTGCAGGCGGAGGCCATTCAGCCCTTCGAGCCTGCACCATCATTCAATATGATCATGGCTGATCATGCACTTTCAGTATCCCTCTCTCGCTTTCTCTCCATACCACTATGATCTCTTTAGCCGCACAGGTCACGTCCAGCTCCCTCTTGAACATATCTAATGAACTGACCCCAACAGAATTCCACAGGTTCACAACTCGCTGAGTGAAGACGTTCTTCCTCATCTCAGTCCTGAATGGCTTATCCCTTATTCTTAGACTGTGATCCCTAGTTCTGGACTTCCCCAACTTCGGTAACATTCATCCCGCATCTAGCCTGTCCAGTCCCGTCAGGACTTTATATGTTTCTATCAGATCCCCTCTCATTCTTCTAAATTCCAGTGAGTACAAGCCCACTCGATCCAGTCTCTCTTCATATGTCAGTCCTGCCATTCCAGGAATCAGTCTGGTGAACCTTTGCCCTTCCTCAGACCAGGAGACCAAAACTGCACACAATACTCAAGGTGTGGCCTCACCAAGGCCCTGTATAGCTGCAGCAAGACATCCTTACTCCGATACTCAAATCCTCTTGCTATGAAGGCCAGCATGCCATTAGCTTTCCTCACCACCTGCTGCACCTGCATGCCAACCTTCAGCGACTGTTCCACCATGACACCCAGGTCACGTTGCACTTCCCCTTTTACTAAACTGCCACCATTCAGATAATAATCTTCCTTCCTGTTTTTGCCACCAAAGTGGATACCCTCACATTTATCCACATTATGTTGCATTTTCCAAGTATTTGCCCACTCAACCAGCCTGTCCAAGTCAGCCTGCAGCCTCTTAGCATCCTCCGCACAGCACACACTGCCACCCAGCTCAGTGTCATCTGCACATTTGGAGAAATTGCATTCAATTCCTTCATTCAAATCATTAATGTATATTGTGAATAGCTGGGGTCCCAGCACTGAACCCTGCGATACCCCACTAGTCACTGCCTGACACTCTGAAAAGGACCCATTTATTCCCATTCTCTGCTTCCTGTCCATAGGAGACAAATACTATACAGGATATCCTTGTTTAATGTCATCCCACACATCGTTTCCTCATTAATTTTGGTCTCCAATTAATACCCTGCACTCACATGATGCTGTTTCACATTAACATCACGTGCTCCTGGACATTCCCACACAACGCCCATGTCGAGGCAGTGAGAACTGGGTCTTGGACGAGGTGAGGAGCAAGCAATCTTGGGAGAAATCAGCCCAGATTTTTATTTGTGCTGGGCCCAGATTGCACTATTCTGTACTGCTGGGTCTCCAATGGTTCTTTTAAAGAGCGCTAGTTAAATACTCACCATCCTGGACAGTCTAGATAAGTGTCGTGTGCACCCTGACATTTTGTGAACCCTGCAAAACAGCAGTTCCCTCTCGTTGCTAAATTGGTTTGTTTTAAAATTGTGGCATTATTCATTCATTTCACCCATAATATTCTTTCCTACTGAGCTGGAAAAGAACCAGTGATTATAAATGCTTTTTGCTGACAAAAGTTACATTTCAAGTGAAATGAGATGTTATGAAGTACTCTGAAATAGCTGAATGTGCAGTAAATATTGCTAGCGCTCTTGACTTGCCACCAACAACGGTGAGAATAATTATTAAAAATACTGAAAAGAGTTCGTTAAACTAGCAACTCCTTTGTCTGCTGTTAGATTACAAAATAATCAGAGTGGATTATAATGGATGTGGAAAGACTGCTAACTATTTGGATTGAACATCAAACTCAACAGTGCTCGCCTCTTAGCTTCACCTTACTCAAGACTAGGAGTTTGGATGATGATCTTAAGACTATGGTGAAAGTTCAAACATAGAACCATTTGGAATAAAAGAAAAACATGCTCACTTGCATAAGTTGTCCATGCCTTGCTATTGGAGAGGAAGTTGCTCTGAACACAAGCCTGGTATACACAGTTATATATTTTCAGTTAGTTTGCTGTTGGTCTACACTCAACTTCAACATGAAGCTGCAGCCTTGGCAATCCTGATGCTGATTTTAGCACAGTAAGAAGTCTCACAACACCAGGTTAAAGTCCAACAAGTTTATTTGGTAGCACAAGCCACAAGCTTTTGGAGCGCTACCCCTTCATCAAGTGAATGGGTTTTAGCATCAAGGGAAGTATTGTTGGTAATTGTTGATCCAAGGTATGTGAAAGTGTCAACGACCCCCAAAGAGGGACGGTCAATGTTGATGCAGGGTGGAGATTCTGTCTTGGCCAATAACCTTGGTCTTCCTGACGCTGATTGTCAGTCTAAACTCCTCACAGGCCTGGGGGAACCGTTCTATTAGCTGTCACAAGTGAACTTCATTATGGGATACCAGCTTGGCGGCATCAGCAAACAGCAACTCACGGACTTGGACCTTGTGCATTTTGACCTTAGCACGCAGTCATGCCAAGTTGAACAGCTTGCCATCAGAGACCAGGGTTCGATTCTGGCCTTGGGTCACTGTCTGTGTGGGGTTTGCACGTTCTCCCCGTGTCTGCGTGGGTTTCCTCCAAGTGCTCCAGTTTCCTCCCACAGTCCAAAAATGTGCAGATTTAGGTGGATTGGCCATTGTAAAAATGCACAGGGTTACGGGATAGGGCGGGGTGTGGGGGGGGGGAGGGAGGGGTGTAAGATGCAAGATGCTCTTTCGGAGAATCAGTGCAGATTCAATGGGCCAAATAGCCTCCTTCTGCATGGTAGGGATTCTATGGTTCTAGGTTTGGCATGCAGGTAGACATCCCTATTAGTCACCAAAAGCAGAGTTGGGAAAAATACGCCACAGGAGTTGGCGGCTGGGCACAGCTTTATCCTGTTGCTGATCTTGAGAAAGCCTCCAATGATGCTCCATTGTCACTCATGAAAGTGTACGTGTTCTTTCATTGAGGAGAGTGGATACACTCAACAAGTATTTCATGTGGATGAGACTAGTTTATTCTGGTCAGGGATCTCTTCCAGGACATACATTTCCAAAGATGAAGAGTATGCCAGAGCGTAAAGCAGAAAAGAATATTGTTGCTTATTGGAAATGCAGCAGGTGATTTTAAAGTGAAACCAATGTTTGCTTACCATTCCCAAATAGCAAGGACAATGAAGGGTTATTCAAGGAACAAACTACCTGTTGTGTGGAGAGCAAACAAGACAACATGGTAACCCAGCAATGCAATTTTTGAGGATTGATTTACATCCTACTTTGTCAAGCTGTTACGGTTCATTGTTGAGCAAATGACCTTGCCAACAAAACATTTCTCCTGCTGGGCAGTGCTCCTGACCATCCTACAGCTCTTGATGGCCTCCGTGACAATGTCAAGGTGAACGTCCTACCACCACCTCCATTTTTCAGTCAATGGATCATAGTATGATTGTAGCTTTCAAGCCTATCACCATAGAAGAACTTTTGGACAGACCATCAGGGAAACTGAAGGTGACCTCGCCTCTATTCTAAAGGAAGTTTGGAAGCATTACAACATCGTTAAGGCCACTAATAACATCACCTCATCCAATAGGAATGGTCTGTGAGGGAGGTTGTGGCCAGATTGCGTTAAAGCCAAAAGCTATGTGGAATCTACTGAGAAAATCCAAGAGATAATCGTAGAAATGAGCAAGCAAATTGGATTGGATGAGATGAAGACCAAGGATGTTGCAGATTTGCTTAGCTCCCATGTCTACCAAGGACCAGAAAGAAATGGAACAGAGGGCCATAGAGAAAGGGGAAGAAGATAAGCAAGAACTGCCAACCAACCAAGACATTTAGCTCAAAACCACTTAGTGGTTTGAAAAAGCTTAGAGACAATGAGCATTTTTGATGAAGAAAAGCAAGACAGAGCATTGGTCAAGGCTGAAGAGAAGCATTAACAATGCAGTCAACTGCTATAGGGAGCTCTATAGAAAAAAGAAAAAACGTCATTGGAGAAATTATTTAAAAGCCCCACTGCAAAGAATCCTTCAAAAACTGCTGCAGAATCCTCCAAAAAACATTCCATTAGCCCCTCTAAAGGTTCTCCCAACAAAATCCACCCCGTTATCGATTCCCCGAAGTGGGACATGGCTTCAGTTTGGTGAATACCTAAACTTTCTTTTCTTAGCTTTCTCACATCAGGATAAATGTATTGCTATGTTTTGTACATTTTCTTAACTTTAAAGCATTAATATGCATGTTGTTACGGAAATCCCATTATAACATAGCGTTCATGTTTCACGTAGCATTGCATTTTCCGGGAAACAATTAACGACAGTAACAGAGGACCTTCTGAGCAGAAATCAGAAACAAAGTAAATTGGAAACACAATCAGCCCTAAAGAAGAAATATAAATTGAAGTTTCAGATAGAACCCTGGGTAACTGAGGCTTGTTGCATATCTCCAACATATTTTACTCATAATATTTTAAACCAGCTGTGTTATTGAACTGCAACAAGAATGGCCAACTCAAAATTTGCCCGAGTGTCAAATCTAAGCTTCTACGTAGTTATACAGATTGCTCATGTATCACTCCTGCTCCTCAGGAAACCTCATCAATCTGCATCAAACCATAAAGACAATCACAGCTAACCCAGTTATCTTGGTAAACGTCTACCATAGGTCATCGAGTAAAGAAGAGAAACCTTGGTCAATTTGACCTTCCCTTAACTTAAGTGCAACCTCCTAATTACTATCCTGGCTGGCTACCAGCATAGACCAACGATCAAACCCAGCTCAGACAGCACTAAATTCTCAAAAAGTTCCAATTTTATAACAGTAGCATTCAAGGTGTTAGCAGTGGCTCTGTGGGTACGCTCACTTCCAAGCTAGACAGTTGTGGGTTCAAGTGCCAGTCCAGAAACTTGAGTATGCAATCCAGGCAGAAACTCCCAGTGTAATCCTGAGGGAATGCTGCACTATAGAATGAATTGCAGATGAAGTGTTGCTCTCTCAGGTGGAAGTAATGGATTCCTTAACTCTATTTTGAATAAGAGTAACAAGCACCCTGGGTCAGTACTTAATCCACAACTACACCAAGAACAGATGATCTGACCATTTATTTCACTGATATTTGTGAGACCTTGTGCACAAATTAGCTGCCACTTTTCCCTTCATCACACCAAATGTGCTTCAGAAATACTGTTGCCTGTAAATTGCTTGGAGGTTCTGAAAAGTTCCATAGAAATACAAGTTCTTCCTTCTTTTCCAAAAAGGGCCGTCAGCAATTATACTATTTCAAATGTACATGTCAACAACCCCCACCCACCGAGAGGTGCAATCATTCTGGTAAACAAGTTCACCAAAACAAGCTCTTTGGACAAAACTTCAACAAAGACATAGTTTGAAACAACCCGATTGTTTATATTTTTAATAGTTCTACGTCTATGGTAACAAGTCTCGGTTAGTCAAGAAACTCTGCCAGTTGCCTTACCTCAATATCTTGAAGACTGAAGTCATTCTGATCTTTGAAATTTGCTGTCCCAGCACTCAGTTCCATCAGCATTTTCGCAATTTCAGGCTTTATTGCTGCTGTGAGTCTGCTTGCTGCCTCCATGACATGTACCTGCACGTCTTTCAGTTGCATAGCTGCTTTAGAATAATGAGAGTTTCGAAAAACGCTGCTAAAGAGGTCCGTGAGGAGCGTGCTGGCTCGGCAGAACACGTTCAGTGCATCCAGGTATTTGGAAATTCCCTGCTGGATGTCAGCTATCTGTGTGGTGGGTGCCAGCGGAGGTGTGACAGCGGCGGTGGATGCCATAGGTGCGCTCAGGGTCCTGCCTAGCTCAGGCATAGGGTACTGCTGGTGTTGCTGCACTTTCTGCTTGGACCCGCCAAGCAGAAACCGTCGCTTATAGTCCATTTTACTTTCCCGAGCACTGCAACAATACATAAGTGACGGTGCTTTTTCCGTGGGTTTGTTGTTTGCTTTGTTTTTTGTGTAAAAAGTCTTAATCAAGATAGCAATTTTCTTCTAGTCAAACGTTTCAAACAACTTTGAACATGGTACGTTCTGCAAATAGAGTCAAGAGTATCACGTACATAATTCTAGTTCCACAGCATGCCTGAAGGCAAGCATTTCCACACACGCATTGTCCGTCAGCACAGGAGTTGATTGCTGAGTGGGTCAACTGTACTAGTTTTCTGTTGGTGCAGCCCTGCTGCAACCAGTCAAGTCCAGAGAGATAATAATTAAAAAAAGATGAGAAGCTTTTCAGAATTGGTTACCGATGCTCTGTCTCCAACTTGCACATTCATCAGCAGCTCCTACTTTTCAAAGAGCCACGCAGCTACGCATGGAACGGTCTAGCAGAACCTCTTGCCATTCCAATGATTACAATGAAACCAGTCACAGTGGCCAACTGGAGGAGTCAGTGCCATTTCACTCCCTAAAGAAATGAGGGTTGGGAGATGAAAGAAAGGAGAGCAGACCCAGAGACAATGGAATCAGCCAGTTCGATTAGTATTAAAGCACTGTCTTTCTGTTTTGAATCATACGATATTGATGGAACACTTGCTAGTTCCAACTCATAAGCCAGAACACCTTTACAGAGCAAACACAAAAAATATCTAATTAGCAGACCTACCAAAATGGACTAAGACACTGATCAACAGCGAAAGTTAAATTTAAAATATTAACTATTCAGTGCTTGGACTATTGCTCAAAGCTGTCCACATTACTTCTGTCCCGTGATCAATTCAAGTTCTTCAAAGAAATTTTGACAGATCCAGTCGGTCAAACGTAATTCATTTGGATGTAGTGTTTCAACTTTAACACTGAAACAAGAACTCTCGAGTGTCCATGTTCCAACTCCCGTAGATTTCACAGGCTGCCTCCTCCTCCCTTCATACGTGTTGGGTTTTTAAGTCCTTGGTGAGGTAGTTTGGGATCGACAGCGGAAACAAGTGCTGCTTCCAGATTGCTTATGCATTCAGTTGCAGTGTGAAGCAGGACAGCACTAACGTATTGCTAAGGCCTCTAGGTCATTTCCTGAAATACAGAAAGAGAAATCAATCCAAACAATACATTTGCAGTGAGGAAGTTAGAATTCTGGCTTTAAACATCCCTTGAGATTATAACTGCCGCTGCTTTGGGGAAGTAGTAGGTTGGGAAACTAACTGACTATTTGAACTTATATTTTTCAAATTATGCTTGCTGCTTTTAAGAGCAGTTAGATAAACATAAGGGAACAAGGAATAGGAGGAGGATACGTTGATAGGGTTGAATAAGGTAAGATTGGTAGGATCATATGGAGAATAAGCTTTGGCACAGACTAGCTGAGTTTGACGGCCTGTTTCTGTGCTATACATTATATATAGAATGCTCCCTTCGTCAGAAACTCCAACATCGGATATCAACATTAAATTAAAAATGGTGTCGCCCCTATGTCCATAGTATCAGCTTTATTGGGGCTAGTGGACATTCTGGACTCCAAGGACATTTTTAAAATTCATTCTCAGGCTATGGGTATCACAGGGCCAACATTTGTTGCCCATCCCCAGCTGCTGTTGAGAAGATGACGGTGAGCCATCATTTTGAATAGAGTGACGTGTTCAGTCGTTTCAGAGGCCAGGTAAGAATTAACCACTCTGCTGTGGGTCTGGAGTCACATATTGGCCAGCGGGCAGTTTTCCTTCCCGAAAGGATATTAATGAACAATAATCAGGCAGTTACATGGTCATTGTTACTGACACTAGATTTCGAATTCTATATATTTAAAACAACTAAATTCAAATTCCTCAGCTCCCTGGATAAAGTGTGAACTTATGTCTTGATCATTAGCCCAGGCTTCTCAATTATTTTTAATGTAGCATAACTGTGTTGCAACTGAACCCCTAATGAGGTACTTAAAGTGGAGAGATTACATAAACTTGGGATGTATTCCCTAAAATTTATACGGGCAAGAGATGATTTGACTGAAGGGGAACTGATAAGGTAGACTCTTCAGGAGTGAAGTTAGGAAACACCTCCACACAAAGGATGGAACTCTGTTCCACAAACACCAACTGATGCTCGATCAATCGTTCATTTGAAATCAGAAATGGATAGACTTGGCTAACCAAAGGTGTTAAGGAAATATGGAGGAAAGGCATCATGGATCACACATCAGCCAATTACCTCATTAAATGACTTGAGGGACTAAAGGGCGTATTGTGCTGTTACTGTCCTGTGCATGCTGCTCCTCACTCTGATGATGCAAGGGCATCAAGGGTCATAGAGTAATGATGGATAAGTGAGATTGACATATAGATCAGCCATGTTCTCATTGAATGACAGAACAGACTTGAAGGTGGAAATCAGTGGTGGGCAACCTGTGGCCCAGGGGCCACATCAGGGTTCCGAAGGCGGCCCACAAGACATTTTGACTGTTGCCCACTCAGAATTGCCACATTTCGCTGCTTTCCATTTGCGTAACTTTTTTCCGACCGGTATAACTGCAGCAAGGGCAGGTGAAGTGAGGTGAGTGCCGTTTGCATACCATTGACTGAGAGCTGTGCACTCCCTCTGCATCCAATCAAATGTAAATAATTCTTTTTGTTTTTACTACTTGAAGCTGATGACAGATCTATTAATATATGAATGAAGAAGCATTTTCTATAACTTATGAAATATACGGCATGTATTAACTGTATTTAATCTTATTCATGGGGTCATCGTTAGTGAACATGCCTGATTTCAATCTTGCAGTCCATTGAAATGAAGGAGGGCCACTCTGCGGCCCACTCACCAACCTAGCTTGTCCATCACTGGTCTAAATGGCCAATTCTTGTTCCCATGATGCAGTAACATGCTTGAGTGGGAAGCGCCATGACAGTGAATACTAGCATTGCTACTTGGTACGTACACACAGTCAGTGTCATAGTCAGCCCTGCACAAGTATTGAATTCTGGGTCCCCTTCCTCAAATTCAGCAGAGAGCAGGAAGATTAGCTACACATTACTAATGAATCCACGAGAGCTCAATTAACGGGAGTACACTCTCCCAAGACCCAGGCTAACAGAAGCTTTAGCTGTCTATCTTTAACAGGATGCGATGCAAATAACTGCCTGATTTTGGCAGCCAGAGTTTGAATACCCTTTGCAGGATTTTACTATTTTCCCTCTTTTCTTGAGGAGCAGTTCCATGATCCTCACTGTCTTCTGGCGCCTTGCCAATTTAGCCAATCTTCATGGGGTTTCCCCCCCTATTCTCTGTATATGAGCATCGCTGGAAGACCTAGATTTATTTCCCATTCCTAATTGCTCCCGAGAATGCAGAGATGAGCAGTCTTCTTGAAATCTGCAGTCCATGTGATGAAGGTACATCCACAGTGCTGCTTGGCATTGGAATTTAACCCAGTAACCATCAAGGAACAGGCAATAAATATCCAGGGTAGGATAATGTGTATAACCTGGAGGAGAACTTGCAGGTGATTCCCATGCACCTGCTCCCCTCGTCCTTCTAGGTGGAGGTGGTCATCGGTTTGGGAGATTCAGATAAATAGAAAGGTGTCTTGAAGAATATTATAGCTAAAGCGATTCCTGTTCTCGCTGGATGTACACATGGGCAGTTGTCAGCGAGTGCCGGATACTGACCAGGTGCCCTTTCCAAGGTTAAGAGATTATCAATTCTAGAATTCCAGCTACTGTCCTAACTGAAATTGGTCAAGTGAGCACAAACTGGGGTAAAACAGCAGGACTGTACGGTTCAGCAACATGGCAGCCAGTACCTTTACCCATTTTGATTTGATTTGCTTTATTATTGTCACATGTATTGGGATACAGTGAAAAGTATTGTTTTTTGCACGCTATACAGAGAACGCATAGCAGAGTACATAGGGGAGAATCATTAGGTTCACAATCTGTAATCAAGCTGGGGATTTGTGCCTTGTACACAGATGAGATAGCCACCATTCTTTGATTCTTTTTTCTCTCTCTCCAACGCACGAAGTTCTACTTCAGAAACGACATGTCTGCCAAAAGAGAGCGCGAATGTGACAAGAGTGCAGCAATTTCCAAGGCCAAAGTCGAAAAATTATTAAATTACTACCACTAAAATCAGGCTCATTGCTTAAATCTACACACATTCAACTGAAATTTGGTTACAAAAACATGGAGTGAATAGTGAGAGGGGTTGGAGACATCTCAGGAATAATATACTTTTTCCAACCTCAATTTTCCCTCACAGAATATAGGGTACTGGAAGCCATTACATTTTTATTTAATTAAATTGTCACTGGTTTAATACTCTCAGTCCCTTGGTGAGCCAGACAGAAAAAAATGCCATGCAGTCCTGTAGCGCCTTTCACAATCTTAGTATTTCCCAGCTGATGAAGTAAACATTTAATTGTCTCTCAAGTGTTTGTGGCGATAGACAATCAGGAAACTTAACATAAATACGAATGAGTGAGCAATTCTGTCCTTTAAGCCTTCTTCATTATTCAATATGATCAAGGCTGATCTTCCATCGCAGACCTACCTTCCCACACTATCACACGCCATTAACTCCCTCGGCTGTTGCAACATTTTCCAAGAATTACAGTAACGCAGGAAACTTGGCCAGAAAATGCCACAATCCTGTTGCTAATCCCAAAAACTAGTTCCTCCCAATGGCTCGCTCTATCAAATCATTCTCCAATTTTTCTCGATGTTTTCCTGTATTACAGCAATGTGGTTGACATTGCTGCCCTCTGAAATGGCCTCGCAAACCTAGCAGTTGAATCCAACTACTAAAAGGAAAACAAAATGGAATGAAACAGAACAGATGACCCGGAAATGACCTAGACATCAGAAACGACAACGGCAAACGCAATCTTGTCAACCCAAAAATTCCTCCTTGCTAGCATCTAGTGGCTTGTGCCAAAATTGGGAGAGCTGTCCCACAGATTAGTCAAGCAACAGCCTGACAATCATACTCTCAGAATCATACCTTGCAGATAAAGTCCCAAACATTATCTGTCAATTGTAGAGTTCCAGCTACTGTCCTGGGCATGCCCTGTCTCACAAGCAGGACAGACCCAGCAGAGGTGGCAGCACAATGGTACAAAGTCGGGAGGGAGTTGCTCTGGGTGTGTTCAACATCGACTCTGAACTCTAAGACGACTCATGGCACCAGATCAAACACCAGGGAAGGAAACCTGCTGATTACCCCCTCGCAACAATCTTCAGCCAGAAGTGCCAAGTGATGATCTAGCTCTGCCTTCTCCGGATGTCCCCAGCATCACAAATTTCAGTCTTCTTCCAATTCGATTCACTCCACCTGATAAGAAGAAACTGCTGAAGGCACTGGATACTGCAAAGGCTATGGGCCAGGACAATACCGAGGCATTAGTACTGAAGGCTTGTGCTCCAGAACCTGCTGCACCCCTAATCAAGCCGTTCCAGTTCAGCTACAACATTGGCATCCACCCACCAATGTGGAAATTTGCCAAGGTACGTCCTGTACACAAGAAACCGGAGAAACCCAGGCCGGCCAATTACCCTCCTATCAGTCTTCTCTCGGTCATCAGTAAAGTGATAAAAGGGTCATCAACAATGCTATCAAGCGGCACTTACTCAGCAGTAACCTGCTCCTGGGTTCCGCCAGGGTCACTCAGCTCCTGGCCTCATTACAGCCTTGGTTCAAACATGGACAAAACAGCTGAACTCCAGAGTGTGTGAGAGAGTGACCGCTCTTGATATCAAGGCAGCATTTGACTTAGTATTGTATCAATGAGCCCTAGCAAAACTGGAGTAAATGGGAATCAGGGGGAAAACCCTCCACTGGTTGGAGTCATACCTGGCACAAAGGAAGATGGTTCTGGGGGTTGGAGGTCAATCATCTCAGTTCCAGGGCATCACTGCAGGAGTTCCTCAGTGTAGTGTCCCAACCATCTTCAGCTGCTTCATCAATGACCTTGCTTCCATCATAAGGTCAGAAGTGGGGATGTTCGCTAATGATTGCATAATACTCAGCATCATTTGCAACTCCTCAGATGCTGAAGCAGTCCATGTTCAAATGCAGTAAGACCTGGACAACATCCAAACAAGTAACATTTGCACCACACAAGTATCAGGCAATGACCATCTCCAAGAAGAGAAAATCTAACTATCGCCCCTTGACGTTCAATGGCATTGCCATTGCTGAACCTCCACTATCAACATCTTGGGTTTAGCACTGACCAGAAACTGAACTGGACTAGCCATATAAATACAGTGGCTAGAAGAGCAGGTCAGAGGCTAAGAATCACACGGAGAGCAAATCAACTCCTGATTCCCCACAGCGTGTCCACTACCTACAAGGCAAGAATGTAACGGAATACTTCCCACTTGCCTGGATAAGTGCAGCTCCAACAACACAAGAAAGCTTTATTTTGTACTGTACTTTGATTCTACCTCATTTTAACTGGCTACAAATTCAGGATGCCCCAAACATTTTACAACTTCCAAGCTGGTCTTTTGAATGTAGTCACACTTGTAATGTGAGAAATACAACAGCCAAATCACAAACAGCATTGAGGTAAATAACCAGATTATCTGCTTTAGTCACTATTTGAAGAATAAATCTTGGCATAATGGAAGGTCTATGTATTTTCATGCTTTGTCCTGCTAAAAACCAAACTCAGCATTAGGAGCTTGCGTTGTACAACACTAAGGGTGAAGAAGTGAAGATGAAGATGAAGAATTAACCTCAACTGTCAGTTTTCCAAAAGAACAGTTTGTTAATATCCCAAGTCAGCAATACCAGTCATATTAAATATGTTATTTGTACACATCTGAGGGAGTATCATCTTGTCGAAGGCGCTTCCCTTTGAAAGATGTGTTAAACTGAGGCTCTGACTGCCTCTTCCTGTGGTTCAGGTAGACATTACAGATCCCATGACACAATTATAGAAACAGCAATAAGTCATTATCTTTTCACCAAGGTAAGCAGTTGCTCATTTCACTGATGTTTGTCTGACTTGTCACAATGTCTCTCTACTGAAGTGACGACCCTTCAGAGTTGTTCCATTGCATGTTCTTTCATCCTTCCAGTGACAACACTGAGCTAGGCATTCTCGAGCCGATATAGACAAACACACAGACACACACATTGTCAACGCAGCAGCTCAAGGGTCTGAGGTTGTGGTTTATGATGCCATATGTCCAGCTATTTTGGGTGGGTGGGTGGGTGGGGTGGGGACTGTGACTACATGTATTGCTGGAGGTTTCATCACGAGTTGGCCTCACTCCAGCCATTAATCAACCATCATATACACCCTTGTGACTTATGGCCTTCCTGTGCCACGGAAAGCAAAACAGCTCATTACCCAATTGGATGATATTTGATTGACTGTCAAACAACCCTTTCCTCCCATTTTCAATATTTTTATATCTGGTAAAGAAAAAAACTCAAAGAAAATGACAAACTAAAAACCATCTTTTTTTACTGACCTGATGATTTTTCTCCAGGATGCACATGGAAGTGTCCTGGAAGATGATCTGCCAATCCTGGCGAGTTGGCATTCCTGGGTCAGGAAGGGAGGGGAGGGAGCAGAGAAAGGCAGAGGACTGCTCCAGAAGGAAGGGCAAAAATTGAAACATAAATTGTAGGCTTGCAGATTTGGTTTTTGTTGGGACTCTGACAGAGCTTTTACCCTCAAATTAAAATGTAATTAACTGTGACAAGGGGCGAAAGGTTCGAGCTATTGACAAGTGGCTTCATGCATGCTAATTCCTCAATGTTGGGACCATTATGCTCACTGCCGACAAAATGTGTGAGAATGATAATGATTGTGCGACAGACCATGTCATGCAGCATTTATTGCACTAGATAGAAACAGCACTGGCTTTGGGCACACTGAACAATATTTCCTGCAGTTACAGATCATTCTAGACTGAAGCTCAAGCTTTCACAGTGCAGTTCTGCAATTAGTGCTCCCAGAATATAATATCTCTCATCCGTAGTCCTGGCTGCAAAACGCTGAGAACAGATCAATAGAAAATCTCTGGATAGCTTAGATCCAAAATAAACAATGCTTGAAATTATCAGTGGGTTCATCACCATTTGTAAAAGAAAACAGGCTGTGATCTTAATGATGGCCCATTACCCAAATGGAAGACATGCAGCAATCTCAGAGGGTGAGGGGGCTGGTCTCAGAGGGTGAGGGGGCTGGTCTCAGAGGGCCAGAGGGCTGGTCTCAGAGGGCCAGAGGGCTGGTCTCAGAGGTCTGGCTGGTCTCAGAGGGCCAGAGGGCTGGTCTCAGAGGTGAGAGGGCTGATTTGGAAGGTTGTAGGGATGGTTCAGGTTACAAAAATAAGGGGTGAGGTGATGGAAAGAAGGACTGGAATTTTTTTTTTTTAATCGAAATGTTGCCAGGTTGGATGCCAATGTTAGGTAGCAAGCACAGGGAAGATGGGGGACTGGCGAATGTTGCTGTAGTTAGCCTATAATTTCAAGGTACACACTTTAATTCAAGAACCCTCACATTCCAGCAAAACAAATTCAATGTAAATTTCTAAAAATGCCCATATCTGGAACAAAGAATTTGTACAAAGCTTGAAATAACTCTGGTTACATTTGCAGTCCATATTAAAATAGATTGTGCAACTGGTGGTAGACCTCTCGTCTTTTTTCTGCGAGACAGCAGAGGTCAAGTTTGGAAGGTTGTGCCAAAGAAGCCTCGGAGAGTTGCTGCATTGCATCTTGTAGATGGCACATGCTGCTAACACTGGGCACCAGTGGTGAAGGGAGTGAGAATCAAGCAGGCTTTTTTGTCCTGAATTGAGTCGGGTTTCCTAGTGTTTTTACAGCTGGACTCACACAGCTCATGAATTGCATCTCGTAGACAGTGGTCAGGCTTTTAAGATCAGGAGGTGAGTCACTCGCCACAGAATGCCCAGCCTCCGACCTCCTCTTGCACTATACAATTGTAAAGGAATAGTTACTCAGTTAATGGTAGGGCGTTGGGGAGAGTTACAGAACAAAGAGATCTAGGGGTACATGTTCATAGCTCCTTGAAAGTGGAGTCACAGGTGGACAGAGTGGTGAAGAAGGCATTCGGCATGCTTGGTTTCATCGGTCAGAACACTGAATACAGGAGTTGGGACGTCTTATTGAAGTTGTACAAGACGTTGGTAAGGCCACACTTGGAATACTGTGTGCAATTCTGGTCACCCTATTATAGAAAGGACATTATTAAACTAGAAAGAGTGCAGAAAAGATTTACTAGGATGCTACCAGGACTTGATAGATTGAGTTATAAAGAGAGGTTGGATAGACTGGGACTTTTTTCTCTGAAGCGTAGGAGGCGGAGAGATGATCTTATAGAGGTCTATAAAATAATGAGGGGCATAGATCAGATAGATAGTCATTATCTTTTCCCAGAGGTAGGGGAGTCTAAAACTAGAGGGCATAGGTTTAAGGTGAGAGGGGAGAGATACAAAAGTGTCCAGAGGGGCCATTTTTTCACAGAGGGTGGTGAGTGTCTGGAACAAGCTGCCAGAGGTAGTAGTAGAGGCAGGTACAATTTTGTATTTTAAAAAGCATTTAGATAGTTACATGGGTACGATGGGTATAGAGGGCTGTGGGCCAAATGTGGGCAATTGGGATTAGTTTAGGGGTTTTAAAAAAAAAGGTCGGCATGGACAAGTTGGGCTGAAGGGCCTGTTTCCATGCTGTAAACCTCTATGACTCTATAAGTAAAACAGGAATTCCATTAACTGAATTTTTAATGCAGCAGAACAATGATTGAGTGAGCCACTATAAAATATTCTCACTGTAAGAGGTGGTGACAAAACACACTGGAACATATGGCAGCTAGCTTAGATGACTTTGCCTTGGAGAGTGCATTGCTACTGGCCTATAATTCTCAGAAAAGGTCAACTATCCTATAAATCCTATAAATAACACCTCACTGTTTGAAAGAATTCCAGTGAGTCACTTAGAAACTTTCCTTCCAATACTGAAACTTGAGTTTCATCAACCACACAAAACCTTCTTTCATGGGAATCTCTGGGAGTCACTGTCCAGTTCAAGGATTGCATCAATGAAACAGTTAATAGCATTAATGCACCATTTTTTACATTAAGCATCTGTACCTAGGCCCATGGTTCACACATGAAAGAAGCAGTAAGACAGTAAGGCAAGACAATTTGTGAGAAGGTTTGACAACGATGGAAAGAGTAAACATCCAGGTCAGTCAACATCGACTCCATCAATACAGATCACACAATGGCCACATGCATGTAGACAAGAATGGTCCAAGAGGCTTTCTTAGATAACAGAACCTTTTTCTTTCTGAGCTCGGTTACCAAGAGGAACATCCCACAGTATGTCAGTAGGCAGAGGGAGATCACAGAAGATAATAACCTGGGCTCTGTCCTGCAGAGTGTGAAAACTGCCAGATCGATGATCCATCAATGTTTAGGAACAGTAAAGTTCAACACTTAAGTGAAGATTTCCACTGGAGCTCGACATCTACTGACAGCTAATCCTACAGTTCTATTTTGATTGAACTATCTTACAATCTATTTAAATCTGCCTTTAGAGGACGCTGTATTTAGAGGTCCTGAAACACGACAGAGTTTAATACACAACACACATTACTGATCAATTTGTTTCTAAAAAGCTCAGTTAACTTACAAGTCTTCTTTCAGAATGAAAGCCCCAAGTTTTTCTTTGCTTTCCCAACAAATCCAGGCCAACATGAACAGAACAGTGGCTGCCTGTGTCACAGTTAAACCTACTGCAGCATTTATTTAATACTCCATGCCATTTAATAGCCTAAGCTACTCAGTGTGACCATTTTGTTTAGAAGCTAAATTCTCCTATAAATACACTGGTAGAAAGGAATTCCAATGAGTCATCCTGAACCTTGCCTTCTGATCTTCAAACAGTACAATTCCATCAAATATACATAATGTTCTTGCAGCTAAATCCCAGTGTGCACACTGCCACTGAAAGCACAAAAAGGTCCATGAGTGCACAATGTGACCACACACTGCAGCAGCCGAGAGCAGTCACATGGAAGTTCCCATCTCGGCGATAAGAGCTTGCATTTATATAGCACATTATCACTTGTCTCAAAAAATCCCCCAGCACTCCGGATACAATAAACTACTTGAACATTTCATGGAAACGTGTTCTTGGGACATCTACAGCATAGCTACGACTGTATTCACTGCCCATACTTTGTATTCATTGCCCACACTTAGTTGCCCTAAGGTGGTGATGGAGACACAAGGGCACCTTGTGGTAGTGAGGGTGGTGAAAGACAAGGGAGCCTTGAACAAATTAAGTGGCCTGGCAACAGGTCTCAGGGCAGATGATGCATGTGAGCAACAATCGTACTGCAGCGATGCAGGAAGAATCCAAAGTTCCCCCATTGGATTATTAGTTGTTGAAATGCTTTCAGGATTTATCTCTCCAGTACTTGGTCCTGGAATTTAATCCAGAGGTTGTAAACTCAAATCGCACCATGGGAGGTTGTGCAAACCAATTACACAAATCTGAAATGTTGTGTGCTAGCAGCACAAAAAGGACAAGGAAAGCTGTCAGATGTTATAAAAAGCCCAGTAACTTCACTAAGGCCCTTCAGCAAAGGGAAATTACTAACCAAGCCATGGGTATGTGGGGATCTGGACCAAACATGTGTGGCTGATTCATAATGTCTTATAAAGTGGCTGAACAAGCATGACAAAACACCAGCGTGGGAAGGGGAGAAAAATTATTTTGAACAGCCAGTTATTGTGCTCTGGAACACATTGCCTGAAAGCAGATAACAGCTATTAGTGACTTCTGAAAATAAATTGCTAAAATGCATGAGGGTGGGGCTGGTAATCAGATAGCTCTGCCAAAGAGCTGGAACAGCCAATAGACAATCTTCGAAAATGGACAATTCATTCTTGACGATATTTTTGGTTTCTACATTTTTCTCTCTTCAACAGATCACATCAATCTCAGGTTCAATCCCTGCTCTAGGCAGAGTTAGTTGAACTCAGTTGATGGTGTGTGGGGGTGGGGTGGAGGCGGGGAGGGGGGAGGCGCCGGGGAAAGGGGGATAGAGTGGGGGTGGGGCCTGGGAGGGGCGGAGGGCGCGCCTGGGTGGGGAGGGGGGGGCGCGCGGGCCCGGGTGGGGTCTGGCCCCGGGCGGGCGAGGGGACGGGCCCCGGGCGGGCGAGGGGGCGGGCCCCGGGCGGGCGAGGGGGCGGGCCCCGGGCGGGCAAGGGGGCGGGCCCCGGGCGGGCAAGGGGGCGGGCCCCGGGCGGGCAAGGGGGCGGGCCCCGGGCGGGCAAGGGGGCGGGCCCCGGGCGGGCAAGGGGGCGGGCCCCGGGCGGGCAAGGGGGCGGGCCCCGGGCGGGCAAGGGGGCGGGCCCCGGGCGGGCAAGGGGGCGGGCCCCGGGCGGGCAAGGGGGCGGGCCCCGGGCGGGCAAGGGGGCGGGCCCCGGGCGGGCAAGGGGGCGGGCCCCGGGCGGGCAAGGGGGCGGGCCCTGGGCGGGCAAGGGGGCGGGCCCCGGGCGTGCGGGCCCCGGGCGGGCGAGGGGGCGGGCCCCGGGCGGGCGAGGGGGTGGGCGAGGGGGCGGGCCCCGGGCGGGCGAGGGGGCGGGCCCCGGGCGGGCGAGGGGGGGGGCCCCGGGCGGGCGAGGGGGCGGGCCCCGGGCGGGCGAGGGGGCGGGCCCCGGGCGGGCGAGGGGGCGGGCCCCGGGTGGGCGAGGGGGCGGGCCCCGGGCGGGCGAGGGGGCGGGCCCCGGGCGGGCGAGGGGGCGGGCCCCGGGCGGGCGAGGGGGCGGGCCCCGGGCGGGCTAGGGGGCGGGCCCCGGGCGGGCTAGGGGGCGGGCCCCGGGCGGGCTAGGGGCGGGCCCCGGGCGGGCTAGGGGGCGGGCCCCGGGCGGGCTAGGGGGCGGGCCCCGGGTGGGCGGGCCCCGGGCGGGCGAGGGGGCGGGCCCCGGGCGGGCGGGCCCGGGCGGGCGAGGGGGCGGGCCCGGGGCGGGGGAGGGGGCGGGCCCGGGGCGGGGGAGGGGGCGGGCCCGGGGCGGGGGCAGGCCCGGTGCGGGGGAGGGGGCGGGCCCGGGGCGGGGGAGGGGGCGGGCCCGGGGCAGGGGAGGGGGCGGGCGAGGGGGCGGGCCCAGGGCGGGGGAGGGGGCGGGGGAGGGGGCGGGGGAGGGGGGCGGGCCCAGGGCGGGGGAGGGGGCGGGCCCAGGGCGGGGAGGGGGCGGGGGAGGGGGCGGGCCCAGGGCGGGGGGAGGGGGCGGGCCCAGGACGGGGGAGGGGGCGGGCCCAGGGCGGGGGAGGGGGCGGGCCCAGGGCGGGGGGGGAGGGGGCGGGCCCAGGGCGGGGGGAGGGGGCGGGCCCAGGGCGGGGGGAGGGGGCGGGCCCAGGGCGGGGGAGGGGCGGGGCCCAGGGCGGGGGAGGGGGCGGGCCCAGGCGGGGGAGGGGGGCGGGCCCAGGGCGGGGAGAGGGGCGGGGCCCAGGGCGGGGGAGGGGGGCGGGCCCAGGGCGGGGGAGGGGCGGGCCCCGGGCGGGGGGAGGAGGCGGGCCCCGGGCGGGGGAGGAGCGGGGCCCCGGGCGGGGGAGGGGGCGGGCCCCGGGCGGGGGAGGGGGCGGGCCCCGGGTGGGGCAGGCCCCGGGCAGGGGAGGGGGGGTGGGCCCCCGGGGCAGGGTAGGGGGGGGCGGGCCCCGGGCGGGGGAAGGGGGCTGGCCCCGGGTGGGGGGAGGGGGCGGGCCCCGGGTGGGGGAGGGGGGCGGGGACACCCCGGGCGGGGGGAGGGGACGGGACCCGGGACGGGACCCGGGCAGGGAGGGGACGGGCCCGGGCGGGGAGGGGACGGGCCCGGGCAGGGAGGGGACGGGACCCGGGCAGGGAGGGGACGGGCCCGGGCAGGCCCATGCAGGGAGGGGGCGGGCCCGGGCAGGGAGGGGGCGGGCCCGGGCAGGGAGGTGGCAGGGCGGAGAGAGGGGGGCAGGGCAGGGAGGAGGGGGGGTGATGCATAGTGTGCTGTAGTTGGTCTCAGTCACACCCTCAGAAAGGAAAAAATCTACAAGGCTTCCCATTGTCAACTGTTCTCCATTGACTTTGACTGGAAGTCCAGGTGTTTGAACACTGATGAGGACAAGTTCAGTGTTGGTTAGAAAACCCGTCCCTTTAATTTCTTTACCCAGAGTGTGGCAGGGATGTGGAAAATGTTACCACAACGAGTGGTTGCATGGATATATTTAAGCAGAAGCTAAACAGGCGTGAGAGAGAAAGGGATGAAGTGAGAAGAGGCTCATGTGGAGCATAAATACCAGCATGGAGTGGTTGGGTCAATGATCTGTTTCTGTGCAAGTGATTTGACAAATTTATGAAAAGAACGAGTGTTTGACCCAAAGCGATTTGGAATCACCTTTACCAGGAAGACTGTAGCATTCAAGAAGAAAGCTCTCCACTCCCGCTCAGACCAATAGGGATGGGCAATGCAGCCATGCCAGGGTTTTCCTTGACAAATATACAAAAGGAAACATATATGTTGAACACTGTCAGAACAGCAACTCCATGAATGAACCTTTTACTGTTATGAACTTCTATCTCCTTCAGCTACTCTCGCAGCTCGGTTTAAAGTTATTGATCTTTTCCATACCACTTACTTCCTTATATGCCATATCATCTCTCAAAATGCCTCCTTTCAAAGCTTAAAAGTTTAAGTTTTCTCCTGATCATTAGTACTCCAAGATCAATCTCTTGGCATATCAACAACTCAGTATGCAGGTATCTCCCTTTCGTTCTGGGATCAGTGATCAAGGTAGTCTGACCAGAGAAATCATAGAAATCATAGAAACCCGACAGTACAGAAAGAGGCCATTCGGCCCATTGAGTCTGCACCGACCACAATCCCACCCAGGCCCTACCCCCATATCCCTACATATTTACCCGCTAATCCACGCATCCCAGGACACTAAGGGGCATTTTAGCATGGCCAATCAACCTAACCCGCACATCTTTGGACTGTGGGAGGAAACCGGAGCACCCGGAGGAAACCCACGCAGACACGAGGAGAATGTGCAAACTCCACACAGACAGTGACCCGAGCCGGGAATCGAACCCGGGACCCTGGAGCTGTGAAGCAGCAGTGCTAACCCACTGTGCTACCGTGCCGCCCACGGTAGCACAGTGTAGGCTTTGACCATAACTTCCTTTGAGCTGCATTCCAGTGGTTTGGTTATTAAGTTAAGTCATTCTATTGGCTTTGTGGATTTACTGCTCTGCATTGATTGGACACGTTGAGCATCAAACCTACAAAGTCTTGTTAAGATCACCTTCAATTTCCTCATTGTTTCTGTCGCATTCATTGATTACGTTACTTGCTCATTTTCCCCTCCTGTGTGCAATATTTTGCACGGGTCTGGATTGCATTGCATTTCATCTGGCACTGTTCTACCCAGTTACATACTTTGTTCCATTATAGTACAAGGGAAGCCTGCTGACTGACCCACAATAAAACATCAGGCAGCCCAGGAAAGCAGCAGACCTCTGCACCAAATGAAGTGAAACCCCCCCCCCCCCCCCCCCCTCCACAATAATTCATTCTGGCAGTTTCAAGAGAGACTTTCCAAATTTCAGCGTTGTCGTTTTTTTTTCATGTAAATCTATTTGAAATTTCACACAGACCAGAGGGCAAAAGGAAAAATCCATAGCAAGCTAGTAGAAAGCAAAAGATGCTTAAACCAACAGCTCAGACTGCTTCAAATAACACTTCAAATTGAATAGAACTAATTTTGAAAATGTCACTTTCATGCTCCAGTGAAGGAAATTCAAAGAAACACCCATTTCCTTAAAAGTAAACAATCAGACACACACATCCTCTGTCCAGTTCAGTATTACTTTGCATCAAAAGTTGACATAGACAAATTAATAAAGTCAAATATATCCATCGGTACATATATTAACCAAATTCAATCCTTACAAAAAAAACACCCAACGTGGAAACACTGTGGGACTCAAAAAGCACCAGTTTGAATGAGTCATTCATTGAGAGAACTTACAAATTGCATTACTTCAACCACACATTCATTCACTCACTGTCACCCGCACCATCTGTACTGAAACATTTGCTGTGTTGTCTGTACCCTCCATTGTATTGCCAGCATCATTCCAAGGACATCAGCAATCAGCTGATGTAATTATACTTGACAATACTGACACAAAACTGCAAGTTGATGCTCATCAATATTTCCCACTTTCTTTTCCAAGGTATTGTCAACCCAATTTTGCTGCTGGTGTTAGCAGAGAATAAAGACTGTACTAATGCCAAGAACCAAAAACAAGAGAACTCATGGAGAGCTTAAACTGATGAAAGATTTCAGATTACCTACACTTACCTATAAAACCCAAAGGCACCAGCAATGGCTTGGTGGGTAGCATTCTCACCTTTCGATCAAAGCCATTGTAGGTTCAAGTCCCACTCCTCAGCACAAAGATCAAAGCTGACATACTCAGAACACTACCGAGGGAGTGCTGTGTTGACGGAACAGATCAGATGTTAAAGCAAGGTTCTTTACATGGACATAAAAAGGAGATTCTTTCAAAGGGCAGAGAAATCCTCCCCAATATCATGGGCACTATTTATGTCTCAATCAATATCACTAAACAAATTATCTGGTCATTATCATAGTGCTGCTTGTGGAGCTTGCTATGCGCCAATTAGCTGCCACAAATCCTTACCTTAGCACAGCAACTAAACTTCAAGAAGTACCCAATTCCCTGCAGAGGATGTGAAAGGCATACCGTCCGACCTTCCCCTCTCTGAGGCTGAGCGTGCTGTTCTCAGCAAAGGATTCAGCTTTGTACCCTTATGTCCCCACCTCAATGAATTCCAGGCTTGACATGTTGTTGAACTCTTCTTCCGTCGCCTTCGTCTCCGTGCCCACTTCTTTGGGCAAGAATCCTCCCCCTGTTCTACTGATCCTTTCACATGCCTCTAACATTCTGCCTCCAATTGGACACCCCCACTGGGACAATTACCTGACGTTGATCTTTTCATTGGGAACTGTCGACAGGACATTGGCCGTCTCAATTTTTTTGCCCCCCTCACCCATTCCAACCTCTCTCCTTCCAAACTTTCCGCCCTTCGCTCCCTCAGGTCCAACCCTGACATTGTCATCAAACCTGCTGACAAAGGGAGTGTTGTTGTTGTCGGGCGTGCTGACCTCTACCTCGCAGAGGCTGAGCGCCAACTCTCAAATACTTCTTCCCACCTCCCCCTGGACCATGACCACACCACTGAACATCAAACCGTTATCTCCAACACTATCACTGACCTCATTTCCTCCGATGCCTTCCCCCCACAGCTTCCAACTTCAGTGTCCCAACCCCAGACAGCCCGCTTCTACCGACTTCCCAAAATCCACCAAAAGGACTGTCCTGGTAGGCCCATTGTGTCAGCATGCTCCTGCCTCACTGAACTTATTTCCTCTTACCCTAACTCCATCCTCGCTCCCCTGCTCCATTCCCTCCCCACCTACATCCGGGATTCCTCTGATGCCCTGCATCATATTGACAGCCCTAACCACCTCCTATTCACCATGGATGTGCAATCTCTCTCTACACCTCCATCCCACACCAGGACGGCCTGAGAGCTCTTAGCTTCTTTCTTGAAAAGAGGCCTGAACAATTCCCATCCACCACCGCCCTCCTCCGCCTGGCTGAACTCGTTCTATCTCTCAACAACTTCTCCTTTCACTCATCCCACTTTCTCCAAATCAAAGGAGTAGCAATGGGTACCTGCATGGGTCCTTGCTACGCTTGTCTTTTTATGGGGTATGTGGAACATTCCTTGTTCCAGGCCTACCCGGGTCCCCTCCCACAACTCCTTTACCGGTACATCAGTGACTATTCTGCTGCCGCTTCATGCTCTCGTCCAGACCTCGAAAAATTCATCAACTTCGCTTCCAGTTTCCACCCCTCCATCACCTTCACCTGGTCCATCTCAGACACTTCCCACCCCTTCCTTGACCTTTCTGTCTCCATTTCTGGCAATAGACTATCCACCAATATCCACTACAAGTCCACTGATTCCCACAGCTATCTGGACTACAGCTCTTCACACCCCACATCCTGTCAGGACTCCATCCCTTTCTTTCAGCTCCTTCACCCTGGCGCATTTGTTCTGATATTGCTACTTTCTAAAGCAGTGCTTCTAATATATGTTCCTTTTTCCTCAACTGTGGATTCCCATCTACAGTTGTCAACAGGGCCCTCAACAGCATGCAGTCCATCTCCTGCGCCACGACTCTCACCCACTCTCCTCCCTCCCAGAACAAGGATACAGCCCCCCCTTCTTTTCACATTTCACCCGGCCAGCTTCCACATGCAAAGCATAATCCTCCTCCATTTTTGCCAACTCCAGCGTGATGCCACCACCAAACACATCTTCCCTTCACTCCCTCTGTCAGCATTCCGCAGAGACCATTCCCTCCGGGATAACCTAGTCCATTCCTCCACTATACCCAACACCTCTCCCGTCACGCATGGCACTTTCCCATGCAATCACAGAACGTGTAACACCTGTCCCTTTACCTCTTCCATGTTCACCATCCAAGGTCCAAAACACTCATTCCAGGTTAAGCAGTGTTTCACTTGTACCTCTTTCAATTTGGTCTATTGGATTCGCTGCTCCCAATGTGGTCTCCTCTATGTCAGAGAGACCAAGCGTAGACTGGGTGATCGCTTTGCTGAGCACAATCAGGACCCTGACCTTCCGGTTGCTGCCATTTTAACACACGATCCTGCTCCCATGCCCACATGTCTGTCCTTGGCCTGCTGCAATGTTCCAGTGAAGCTCAACACAAACTGGAGGAACAGGATCTCATCTTCCGGCTCGGCACTTTACAGCCTTCCGGTCTCAACATCGAATTCAACAACTTCAGATGATTCGCTCTACCCCACCTCCACCCCTTTGTTTTCATTCTATTTTAATTTTTTACTGTTCTCTACCTTTTATTTCATTATTGTCTTTCTTCATTTTTCTTCCCCCCCCCCACACACTCTTTCCCCCTGCTTTATCCCCCTTCCCTTACCTTCTCTCCCCCTTTTCTAAATTTTACCTCTGTCCCATCCATTTTCCCCCCTTCCCCCAACATCTCCATCTATCACAGTTTACCCTCTGATTTCAGCTTCTCTGCCGTTTGGCCATTCACACCCTTTATTCTCTCTGTGGACAGCCAATAGCAGTCTTTACCCCTGGTTTCTGTGGCTATGACTCACCTTTCATTCCCTCCCCCTGCAGTATAAATATCTCCCACTTTCTATATGTTTTAGCTTTGACAAAGGGTTGTCTGGACTCGAAATGTCAGCTCTTTTCTCTCCTTATAGATGCTGCCAGACTTGCTGAGATTTTTCAGTATTTTGGAATATTGTGTGCAGTTCTGGTCACCTCACTATAAGAAGGATGTGGAAGCATTGGAGAGAGTGCAGAGGAGATTTACCAGGATGCTGCCTAGTTTGGAGGGTAGGTCTTATGAGGAAAGGTTGAGGGAGCTAGGGCTTTTCTCTTTAGAGTGGAGGAGGATGAGAGGCGACTTAATAGAGGTTTATAAGATGATGAGGGGGATAGATAGAATGGACGTTCAGAGGCTATTTCCTCGGGTGGGTGTAGCTGTTACTAGGGGGCATAACTATAAGGTTCATGGTGGGAGATACAGGAGGGATGACCGAGGTAGGTTCTTTACTCAGAGAGTGGTTGGGGTGCGGAATGGACTGCCTGCTGTGATAGTGGAGTCGGACACTTTAGGAACTTTCAAGCGGTTATTGGATAGGCACATGGAGCACACCAGGATGATAGGGAGTGGGATAGCTTGATCTTGGTTTCGAACTAAGCTCGGCACAACATCGAGGGGCGAAGGGCCTGTACTGTGCTGTACTGTTCTATGTTCTCTTTTGATGTAAAAGACACGTTATAAGTGCGAGCCTTTCTTTCAATATTGTGGCAGTTTAGTTATGAAGGCCATCTAGAGTCATCTTTTAAGTTTCACTGGGCGGCACAGTGATTAGCACTGCTGCCTCATAGCGCCAGGGACCCAGGTTCGATTCCTGGCTTGGGTTACTGTCTGTGTGGAGTTTGCACGTTCTCCCAGTGTCTGCATGGGTTTCCCCGGGTGCTCTAGTTTTCTCTTACACTCCAAAGATGTGCGGGTTAGATGGATTGGCGATGCTAAATTGCCCCTTAGTGTCAGGAGAATTAGCAGGGTAAATGTGTGAGGTTATGGGGATAGGGCCTGGGTCAGATTGTGGTCAGTGCAGGCTCGACGGGCCAAATGGCCTCTTTCTGCACTGTAGGAATTCTATGAATTGCAACCTATTTGAAAGGAATAAAATACAATGCCTCCACTTTCTCAGAAGTCGAGGGAAATTTGACATGTCAGCTCCAACTCTCACCACCTTTTACAGATGCATCATAGAAAGCATTCTTTCTGGTTGTATCACAGCTTGGGATGGTTCCTGCTCTGCCCAAGATCGCAAAGAACTACAAAAGGTCTTGAATGTAGCCCAATCCACGCAAAGCAGCCTCCCATCCATTGACTCTGTCTACATTTCCCGCTGCCTCAGCAAAGCAACCAGCATAATTAAGGACCCCACGCCCCCCGGACATTCTCTCTTCCGCCATCTTCCATTGGGAAAAAGATACAAAATTCTGAGGTCACGTACTAACCGACTCAAGAACATCATCTTCCCTGCTGCTGTCAGACTTTTGAATGGACTTACCTTGCATTAAATTGATCTTTCTCTACACCCTAGCTATGACTGTCACACTACATTCTGCACACTCTCGTTTCCTTCTCTATGAATGGTATGCTGTGTCTGTATAGCATGCAAGAAACAATACTTTTCACTGTATGTTAATACATGTGACAATAATAAATCAAATCAAAGAAGGTCCCACAAGGATCTGATTTTCTTTTTAAAACAAAAATGTATATTCATACTTACAGAGAAGGCCAAAAAAGAATTGGTGAAAAGAAATATTCAGCCGACTGCCTGGACCTGCCAGTTGTACATGACCTGCAGTGATGCATTTTGTTTTTGTGTTTATTTTTATATCACAACTTGTATCATGCACTTGTCATGAAAGAAAAGTCAGTCTAACATGGCACATGGACGCGGCACGGTAGCACAGTGGTTAGCACTGCTGCTTCACAGCTCCAGGGACCTGGGGTCGATTCCCGGCTTGGGTCACTGTCTGTGTGGAGTTTGCACATTCTCCTCGTGTCTGCGTGGGTTTCCTCCGGGTGCTCCAGTTTCCTCCCACAGTCCAAAGATGTGCGGGTTAGGTTGATTGGCCATGCTAAAATTGCCCCTTAGTGTCTTGAGATGGGTAGGTTAGAGGGATTAGCGGGTAAATATATAGGGATATGGGGGTAGGGCCTGGGTGGGATTGTGGTCGGTCTAGACTCGATGGGCCGAATGGCCTCTTTCTACACTGTAGGGTTTCTATGATTCTATTCTATGATTAAACATGTGTTTTGCAACAGAACCCAAGGGGTTATCATGTGAGGTGGAGCAGCAAGTCAGAATATAGTCAGATTCCTAGGCGCTCATTTACTCCAAACATTGACAGCTTCCCAACACAACTTCCAAAAGACTGTCAGCAATTAAAAGCACAGGCCTGTCATGGCAGCAAATGGTTTATTTGCACAGAGCAACAGAAATATCACGGCAGTCAGTTAACAAACTGACAGAATGGAAGCTGATGAAGTATCAATGATCTCTCAGATCCCACTGCCCCCAAAGATCCAGGAGCCTCAGTTTGAAAACCAAGGCTATAAAACCTGCTGCGAACCCTGTGCATCTCTGGACAAGTTACTTTTAGACTGACTTTTCTTTCATGACAAGTGCATGATACAAGTTGTGATATAAAAATAAACACAAAAACAAAATGCAGGTCATGTACAACTGGCAGGTCCAGGCAGTCGGCTGAATATTTCTTTTCACCAATTCTTTTTTGGCCTTCTCTGTAAGGCATCAACTCTTTGTTGGGGTTCGTTTCCACAAGCTCTGATTAAATGTCACTCCATATTTTAATCTAGATAACAAGCTATTCACCCACAGTAGTCATCACAGCTTAACCTAATCCTGTTCTCACCCAATATATACACTGGTAAGGCTGTGCTCCAACACAGCCACACAATGCTGAGCAGGATCGGGTTACAGAACAGCTGTCTCTCCATAAACTTGAGCAGCTCAGGCAGACTGTAAACCATAAACTGGAAGCTATGGTTCAGTGGCTAGCACTCTCGCTTCAGAAGCTGCAAGGTAATTGGTTCACAGTCCCACTCTGAAGACTTGAGCCATTAAACTAAGACCCTTTATGGTGGCATAAAAAATCCCATGCTGTCATTTCGCAGAATAACAGAGTTCTCGCCAATATTCATCCCTCAAATGACAACACTTAAAAAACACAGATGATCTGGTCATTTACCACATTGCTGTTTGTGGGAGCTTGCTATGTACAATATTTCCTATATTACAACAGTGACTACACTTCAAAAGAACTTCACTGATTGTAAAGCACTTTGGGCAATTGCTGAGGTTGGAAAAGGCACTATATAATTGGGAGTATTTTCCCTTAACAATGCGTGCTCTGGCAGACTTAACTGCCCCGATTGAGACCCACTCTCCAGCTGTCACAAAGTGGACCTATTTTTCTGTAAAGAGGTGTATTAACTTTCTGTTCTCTTTCTGGAAGCACTTACCTAAAAAAACATGCTTTATTCTAGAATATTTACTCAAAGAAGGTTACTTGATTCATCAAGCGTTCTAACTGAAGGTTTAACAGTAGCAATACATTGAACTGCAGTGTTAGAGAATGGATCAACTCCAGGTGTGAGCAATGCTCATAACTGGCGTCAGTACAGGGCAGGGGTGCAGAAACATTAGGAGCCAAGCTTTGAAAATTTCTTACCAGCCAATAGCCACTTTAAAATTGACACATTTGGGGGTCAAGAGAAGAATGCTTTAAACAATTTACTCCCCTCAGGTTTTCATAGAATCCCTACAGTGCAGAAGGAAGCCACCATCAACAATCCCACCCAAGCCCCATCCCTGTAACCCCACGCATTTACTCTGCTAGTCCCCCTGGCACTAAGGGGCAATTTAGCATGGCCAATCCACCTAACCTGCACATCTTTGGAGTGTGGGAGGAAACTGGAGCACCCGGAGGAAACCCATGCAGAGAGCGTGCAAACTCCACACAGTCACCCAAGGCCGGAATCGAACCCAAGTCCTGGACCTGTGAGGCAGCAGTACTAACCACTACACCACCATGCCACACTCCCCTCTAGTTCCACTCTCCCAATACAACAGAGAAACAGATGAAGGCAACAAAGACAGACACAGACTCAATAGGCCACTGACCTCCTATTATGTAAGATTCTACAAAGATAAAGATAAAAAAATGCCTGTACACAAAGCCAATTTTGCCGTTAAAGAAATACAGTCAACTAATTCGGTGTTCTGCAAAGTATTATTAGGTTTGTAATCCCATCGAAGCATTATTCAGGTTAAAAACATCACAAAAACCTCAGCAAAAAGCTGCATCATATGATGAGGATGGCCAGAGTATTTGCTGCTTGCTCTGTACAGTTTGCTCACCAATAAGAGGGGTGAAGCAACAAAGGCACATTTAATTTGGCCTCTTTACAATGGGGGAAAATAGTGGATAGGATTTTGCTCTGATCGATCACACCTGCCAGGAAAGCATTCCCAAGTGTGGTGAGGACAACATTAGGCTGGACACGCACACCAAACCCAATCATCTTGCGGTCAAATAAATTGACAATATCCACTGTCCAAGTTCTCACAGGACTAACTGCTCATTTTGGAAAAGGTAATGGAGACACACAAGTATTTAATTGCAGGTCACTAAGGGGAGGTGCAGCTTTAGAAGAAACGGGGAAGTAGAGGAGAACAAAGAACTAAAAAGGAATAAATGTCAACTTTCACCGTGATAAAACTGATCAAAATGTGGTCAACAGCACTTGAAACATCTGTCTGGATGCTAACAAAATATACTTGCAGTGCATTAGTTTTTGCAAATTGCCCTAATGAAGTTTAAACACACCAGTCCGTAACAGCTTATTCATGTTTACTGTAGCACTCACCCAGTCCAGCAGTCACAACAGCTTTGACTATTAAATCCCCAATGTGATTATTCTCTAAAACCATTAGCCCCTCTTCAAAAGGTATTAAGTCGTCACGAGGACTAAAATAGCAAATGAAATCACAGTGGAATGCAACAGTGAAATAACTCCTCTCAGTATCAGTGTCCCTTTTTTAAAAAAAAGAACAGTTCACTAAAATTCAGAATGTAACCAAATTTTTTGAATAAATTATTTGAAAAGCGAAGCATATAACATACTAACACAATCAAACTTTTATATGCTAGTTGTTGAGCGTACAGCAATTCAATTGAAAAAGGATGGACCTGTTGAACTTTACGGGGCCCTTTTGTGCTCCAAAACATTCTTCTGTGATAGTTCTGTAGCATCCCAGACTCCTGGTGCTGTGAATTTGTCCAATTTACATTCCAAGTTGAATTCCACAGCATCAGAGCAGCAAATTGCTCTTGAAAAGCTATTTGAACAGATTTCTGACCTCATCCCTGGCCACAGACCTTACCCCCAACAGTTACAAAGGGGCAAAGGTCTGTGCAGGCCAGATATTAGACAATTGCACAACACAGGCAGGTCAAATCATCAGCTAATCCATTGCCGATGCAGCAGAAACATTTATATACATGCTGTGGTATGGTTTCTTCTAAAGTTACAACCCAACTGGCTCACTAATGCCCTTTAGGGAAGGAATCTACCATTCTTACATGTGACTCCATGTGACAGCAGACTGGAACTGCTCTTTAGAAATGGCCTAGCAAGATACTCAGATGTACCACAATAAAAGTGAAATACTGCAGATGCTGGAAATCTGATGAAGAAGAAGTGGATACTGGAAAAACTCAGTAGGTCTGACAGCTAAAGGAGCTAGTTCTGAAGAAGCATCAGTCTCGAAACATGTTCTTCTCTACAGGGAAGCTACCAAACCTGCTGGGTTTTTCCGGCATTTTCTGTTTTAACTCAGTTGCAGCAAACTTCTGTGGAAAAGTCTAAACAGATGAACTGCAGTGGTTCAAGAAAACAGCGAACCACCACCTTCTCAGGGACAAATAGGAAGGGGCAACAAATGCTAGCCTTGCCAGTGATGCTCATATCCCATGGAAGATTAAGTGAAAAACTAATTGAATGGCAAAACAAGCTCAAGTGCCTCCTCCTATTCCCCATGCAAACATCGTCATGAGCCTTGGGCATTTTGCAGACACTACCACAGCTAGTTTACACCTGAGCCTTGCAGGAAAGGCAACGCAGCATTCTGACCCAGTGAGACAAGGGCACCAATGGCAACACTTCAGTGAAGAAAAGGCTGTCCAGTGGAACAAGGTCCTCTCTGAATGAGAGAGAGAGAGAAGCAGGGGAGTTCTTTAAGATACACTGGCCAACATTCATACCTCAAAACAAAAGCAGCAAAGCAGATTAACTCGTCATAATCTGATTTGGTATGTGTAAATCAGTTGCCACCTTTTATTGCAAAGCAGTGACTACATTTAAAGTAACTAATTGGCTGTGAAATGTTTGGGACATTTCACAACATTTGCTATAAAAATGCAAATCCTTTCTTCCTTTAATGAGCATTTTATGTCCCATAAGTAAAATTGCCATCTACTGCTCAGTGATTGGAGTCATATTTTGTTAACAGTCTGTGCTAACAATATTAGAACAGCAGCTCAACCCAGTGTTAAATCCAGCAACGTAGGAGAGCTGAATGAACACGAGTGAAGACATGGCTATCAGTCTAATAGATTTTCCACATGAATTATCTGCATGAATTCATATGGTCAGGTAGAATGACACGACAGGAACCTCTCTAGCAAGCAGAAAGGCAAAATTATACACACCTAACGCCCACACCAATGTTCTCCCTCCCTGGTACATTGATCCCTGCTGTGGTTGAGTACAATGACACCCAGTCTCCAGTTCTCGCACAAGATGCCTATTTCCGGTTTAGAATTTAGACAGTGAGCATCAGTTGGTTACTGGTTTGTTAATAGTATTACTGCCAAACTCAAATATCTGGTCAAATGAATTTAGGTTTATTTATTAGTTTCACAAGTAGGCTTAGCACTGCAATGAAGTTACTGCGAAAATCCCCTAGTCGCCACACTCCGGCGGTCTGTTCGGGTACACTGAGGGAGAATTCAGCATGGCCAATCCACCTAACCAGCACGTCTTTCGGACTGTGGGAGGAAACCAGAGCACCCGGAGGGAACCCACGCAGATACGGGGGAGAACGTGCAGACTCCACACAGACGATGACCCAAGTCAGTAATTGAACCCGGGCCCTTGGCGCTGTGAGGCAGCAGTGCGAACCGCTATGCCACCGTGCTGACACACTCTCAATGCAAGAGGGCAGCAATCAGTTGGCAGGTATGGTAATGTAGTGGCAATGTTACAAAACTGTTAATCAAGAGACACTAAATACCCAAAGAATAGAAATTCAAATCCCACCATTTGAATTCAGCAATTTGAGTGTTTAAAAATCAGGTTTAAAAATTTGGAAATAAAAAGCTGGTTTCAGTAAAGTGACCATATCTGGTGTAAAAACCCAGCTGATTCAATTGTCCTTTAGGGAAGGAAGCCTGTCCACCTGTCCCTTGTCCGTACCTAACCTTGGACATTTCCTAGTCCAGTCAAGCACGGAGGCCCTGGAATAGGTGACCCAGCTGCTGAGTCCAGAAAGACAAGGTCACTTTTACACTTTGTCATGCTTTAGTCCCGATTCCGGTAGAACTAGCAGAAGTATTTTTCATTACAGCAGCAGATTATAGAATCACAAGGAATGGATCTGTGATCCAGGCCCCAGGAAAAAGGCGCCAGATTAAATGCTGCAAACACCAGTATTCACAGACTTGAGCTTCCCAGGATTCAAACTAAAACAGCCCTCGTATGGAAGCAAAGTTAGGCAAGGCAGAAGGATTAAAGATGTTCTAAGTTTTGTTTTTAAGCATGTGGATAATAGTCCCTGTATTGGATTTCCCCTAAACATGACTTGCCAGTGGAACTTCATGCTGCTTCACACTATGCACAATCCTAATCATAAAACTGATTTTACCTTCAGCTTGCTCCTCTACTCCATGCAGCAGCTCCTGGTCTCTCATTAACCTCCAACAAAGAATGGCATAGATAAAGGATTTGCAATGTAGAAACAGCCCAGCTAGTCGAATGTCAGTCCTAATGTCCCACATCAGCTTCCTCCCACACTTTCAAAATATCCTCTATTTCTTTCTCCCTCGTGGACAGATTTAGCTTCCCCTTATATACATTTGTTACTTAACTCAACCACCGCATGTGGTAGCATGCTTCACATTCTCACCACTCTCTGGGTAAAGAGCTTTCTAATTCCTTCTATCTTGTTTGAAGTCAATTGAAATGTAATATTGTGAGGGATGTAAAATGGGCTATCGACTCAAGTAGCTGAGATTAGCACAGCAAGTGGATGTTTCCATATGAAAATCTAAATGTCCTAAAAAAGACAACATTTTCTCTCCCTTATAATAAGCAATGGCATTAAACACAAGCTCACATCAAATAAATTGAACACTCTGAATTCATATCTTAAGGGGATAAAAGACTCTCTGTCAGTGAACAATGCTCACTGAGAGATGATAAACAAGTCAAACAAGGAGGTCTTGTATCTCAGCATTTTTTCTAAAACATCCCATGAATTTATCAGCAGAACAGGCAGACAATACAAACATGCAACTCGGGAAAAAATCTGCACATGCAGCATTCAGATAAATGTTGCCCACAATAGCGGAGATATAGGACATTGCAAGTCACCAACCAGACTGAATATTTCTGCAGTCGTGGGTATATGAATATGCTGACAAAGTTATTCACTCCTAGATTCATTCAAATCAAAAACAACTTGCCTTTAATGTAGTAAAATGTTCCAAGGCACTTCCAAATGTTGCCAAACAAAACACAAAAGGTGATAAAGGCAGATGACCAAAACCTTTGTCAAGGAGTAAGGAGCATCTCAATGGAGAGGAAAGTAGAAAAGCAGAGCGGTTTAGAAAGAGAATTTCAGAGTTTAGGTTCTACTAAAGGCATGGCCACCAATGGTGACGCAGCACAGTGGCACAGTGGTTAGCACTGATACCTCATAGTGCCAGGGATCTGGGTTTGATTCCCGGCTTCGGTGACTGGCTATGCAGAGTCTGCACATTCTCCCCATGTCTGCATGGGTTTCCTCCCACAGTCCGAAAGACGTGCTGGTTAGGTGCACTGGCCATGCTAAATTCTTCCTCAGTGTACTCGAACAGGCGCCGAAGTGTGGCGACTCAGGGATTTTCACAGTAACTTCATTACAGTGTTAATGTAAGCCTTACTTGTGACACCAATAAATATTTAATTAAAATTGAAGATGCTCAAGAAACAAAATGGGAGACGGGCAGATAACTCAATGGTGGTTACAGAGAGATGGAAGAGTGAGGCCACTGAGTTATTTGAAAACAAATATGAACATTTTAAAAATTATGGTTTTGCTTAACCATCATCTCTACATAACCCCGGTTATGTAAGGAGCAAGAGTAGGACAGTCATGTTCAAAATCCTGAAATCTTTACACACAATTGAAGATTGTGAATTGGAAGAGAACTACCATGTTCTTCTTGTAAACTTCATCTACAACGTTGTCATTGACTAAGTGACCAGTCATTGGCAGAACCAGTGTAGTGCATCCACCATGTAATCCTGTGTCCTATACTCCATAAAGGTTCACATCCCTGTCCACTGTAAAATTATGCAATTATTGGTACAAGTAATACAGAAATGCAATGTATTTACATTTTATCTTCAAACCTCATCCCCAAAAGCCAGAATATTCATAACATCAGACACAGCAAATCTTCAACTTTTATTCCTGCCCAGATTTCAATTTAAATCTTTCACCAATAATCTAGACTTAAATCTCCAGCTCACACTAATTTCCATTCACAGTCAACTGAGCAGCGCTTCTGTGAATGGAATGGAAAAATCTCAGCACTTTGGAACAAAAACATTTTATTTATTAGCCAAGAGCAACAAGTTAGTGACAGGTTTACAACAACCTGATCCAAGCACTTCTGGATGGCATCTGCAAAGTCACTTTTAGAGAAAGAAATTATAGCTCCTAGGAGTTTTATTAGTGGAAATAGCGATTTCTTGCAACATTCATCCTGTGTTAGCCACAAAGTTTAAAGTAGAGCCCCAATCTACATGAACGGTTAAAATTTAATTTATTCAGACTGATTTACAGATTGATCTCCCACTTTGCACTTCAGAGCACATTCACACTGCTGAAAAACATAGTTACAGATTTATTTATTCTCAGGATACGGGTTTCACAGGCAAGGTCAGTATTTATTGCCCATCCCTAACTGCCCCAAGTAATTGTTCTTACTGACTATTTATACTTAGTGGTTTGATGCAACGGAGAACTCTTGCTGCAGGGGAACAGTTAAGAGTCAACCATGTTGATGTGGGATTGAACTCATCTATACTGTAGCTCAAACTAGGCAATGACGGCAGGTTTTCTTCCCTAAAGGGCATTAGGGTTTTTGAACAATGTGACAGCTTTGTGGTCACTTAGTCTAGCGAGCCACTCAGTTGTAACTAGGGATGGTCCCAAAATTTTAGCCTTGCCAGCATTGTTCACATTGTGTGAACTAATATTTAGAAACATGTGATATCACATAGAAAGATCCTTTCACTCCAGCCATGGTTCAGTGGGTAGCGCTCATGCACTATGAGAATAAGAGCTAGGGAGTTCTCCCTGTCAATCCTTCAACCAACATCTAAAAATAATCAAATTATCTGGTCAGCATCAAACCACTTTGAGGGAGCTTGCTGTGCACAAATCAGCCATCACATTTGTGCTTTCACACTGAGATCATTAGAGACACCACTGAAATACAAGTCTTCCTTTTCTGGAAAAGTTATAAAATGGAATTGGAATTCAATAAATCGAGTAATTTGTGGACTGGCACAAGAAAAATAACCATGGAAAACAGTGAGTTGTTCAACTGAAATTCAACTGGTTCACTATCATGGGAAGAGAACCTGCCAACTTCATCCAAACTTGACCATGAGAGTTCAATCTCCCAATGCCTGGTAACTGTGAATAAGCAAGAACTACCAGGGATTGCCATAAAAACGACCATGCAAATGTCATGTGACTATATTAAAGAGAACCAATCTGAGCAACTAAAGTGGTTTTAGCGACAGCCCACTCTCCTGGTGCTTGGCAGAAGTGGATGTTGTGCTGGGAGGATCAAACTAGCCGAGCTGTAACAAGCTACATTAAAAACTGCACCTGTGGAACAATATCTGGGAAGACCAAATTCTAGAGAGAAGGGAAGGATGCAACATGTATTTATATAACTTTTTTAATATTACAAAACTCAAAGGAAAATGGCAGGAAAAGTGCCTAGAAACCACGAAAAGATTAAGGTTGCAGCAAAATTCATCCTATGGTTCATAAACAGCTTAGGAAAATAACATTTAGCCAGCCAGTATTAAGCTCGAGTCCCAAGTAAACCATCTGTTTCTTTATAATTAGAGGATTAGTGTTAATTTCTTATATAATGCACTCATCAACAAGCAAATCATACCAGAAATATCACTCGTCATTAATTTACCTCAAACATGCAAGTCAATGAAGTTCAGTAAATAGCGAAATGGAAATATGTGCAGGGAATGACTTGAACCTCTTGAGGAATAAGAGAATTCTGAATTATTTTTGAAAAAGAAACCAATGTCAAGAGGGTCAATACAACTGGCATTTTTAAAAATGAAGTTTCTGTACCCTATTAGCAAAACATAATTAGAACGGCTTCAACTCTGAAATTAGGAAAGCAAGACATTGAAGGCCTAGAAAACAAATGGAAATTTCCAAATGGAGCCATATGGCCAAGAGGCAGAATAGTTATATTGTACTACTCGCACTGCTCTTCTGTTTTGAATCCGGATCCCTTGCCTACATGCTTACATCAAAGCACATAACCTAGCTCATAACTGGGCACTGATGACAGCACATCAGGAACAGCACCAGATGCACTTGAAAATGAGGTGTCAATCTGGTGAAGCCAAATACTGTACAGTGGAAGCAGCATGCTATATTCAGAGCTAAGCAATTCCACAACCAATGAATCAGATCAAGGTTCTGCAGTCCTGCCATAGCCAGTTAAACTAATCGGAGCGGGGTATGCATGAGCCCAGCCAGAAATGCTGAGTGGATGATCCATTTTGGCCTCCTCTCTAGGTCCCCAGCATCACAACGGCCAGCTTCCAGCCTATTAGATTCACCCTAAGTGACATCAAGAAATGGTTGAATGTGCTGGATACAGGAAAGGCCATTCCCCCTGACAATATCCCAGCTACAATACTGACTGAAGCCTTGTGCTCAAGAACTAGCTGCACCCCTAGCCAAGCTGTTCAGACACAGCGACAGCTATGACATCTAACCAACAAATTGGAAAAATGTCCAGTTATGTCTTGTCCACGAAAAAATGAACAGATCCAATCCAGCCAATTACTGTCAATATCTACCCTCAATCGTCAGCTAAGCGATGGAAGTGGTTGACAGTGCTATTAAACAACGCTTAGCCCTGTCAGGGCCACTCAACTTCAGACCACATTACAGTCTTGGTCAAAAAATAGACAAAAGAGCTGAATTCTAGAGGCGAGGGGAGTGACTGCCCCTGATATCAAGGCTGCATTTGATTGAGTGTCCAACCATCTTCAGTTACGTCATCAACAACCTCCCTCTATTATATGGCTGGAAGTGAAGATATTCATTGATGACCTCACAATGACCAATCCATTTGCATCTTCTCAGATAAAGAAGCAGTCTGTGCCTGCATGCAGCAAGACAACATTCAGTCATGGGTTGATGAGTGGTAAATAACTGCCTCATAACTGTTAGTTAATGGCCATCTTTAACAAGAGAATCTAACTGCCTCTCCTTAACATTCAACAGCATTGCCATCACCGAATCCCCCACCATCAACATCCAGGAGGTTACCATTAACCAGAAACGTAACTGGACGAGCCACTTAAATACTGTGGCTAGATGAGCAGATCTAAAGGCTAAAAAACAAGTGGTGAGTAACTCACCTTCTGACTCCTCAAAGTCTTTCCACAATCTACAAGACAAGTCAGGAGTGTGATAGAATACTCTCCACTTTGCATGGAGAAGCACAGCTTCAACAACACTCAAGTAGCTCAACACCATCCAGGACAAAGCAGCCCAGTTCATTAGCACCCAATCCAAAGAACATAAGAACATAAGAAATAGGAGCAGGAGTAGGCCATCTAGCCCCTCGAGCCTGCCCCGCCATTCAATAAGATCATGGCTGATCTGACGTGGATCAGTACCACTTACCCGCCTGATCCCCATAACCCTTAATTCCCTTACCGATCAGGAATCCATCCATCCGCGCTTTAAACATATTCAGCGAGGTAGCCTCCACCACCTCAGTGGGCAGAGAATTCCAGAGATTCACCACCCTCTGGGAGAAGAAGTTCCTCCTCAACTCTGTCTTAAACCGACCCCCCTTTATTTTGAGGCTGTGTCCTCTCGTTTTAACTTCCTTACTAAGTGGAAAGAATCTCTCCGCCTCCACCCTATCCAGCCCCCGCATTATCTTATAAGTCTCCATAAGATCCCCCCTCATCCTGCTAAACTCCAACGAGTACAAACCCAATCTCCTCAGCCTCTCCTCATAATCCAAACCCCTCATCTCCGGTATCAACCTGGTGAACCTTCTCTGCACTCCCTCCAATGCCAATATATCCTTCCTCATATAAGGGGACCAATACTGCACACAGTATTCCAGCTGCGGCCTCACCAATGCCCTGTACAGGTGCATCAAGACATCCCTGCTTTTATATTCTATCCCCCTCGCAATATAGGCCAACATCCCATTTGCCTTCTTGATCACCTGTTGTACCTGCAGACTGGGCTTTTGCGTCTCCTGCACAAGGACCCCCAGGTCCCTTTGCACGGTAGCATGTTTTAATTTGTTTCCATTGAGATAGTAATCCCATTTGTTATTATTTCCTCCAAAGTGTATAACCTCGCATTTCTCAACGTTATACTCCATTTGCCATATCCTCGCCCACTCACTCAGCCTGTCCAAATCTCTCTGCAGATCTTCTCCGTCCTCCACACGATTCACTTTTCCACTTATCTTTGTGTCGTCTGCAAACTTCGTTACCCTACACTCCGTCCCCTCCTCCAGATCATCTATATAAATGGTAAATAGTTGCGGCCCGAGTACCGATCCCTGCGGCACGCCACTAGTTACCTTCCTCCAACCGGAAAAACACCCATTTATTCCGACTCTTTGCTTCCTGTCGGATAGCCAGTCCCCAATCCACTTTAACACACTACCCCCAACTCCGTGTGCCCTAATCTTCTTCAGCAGCCTTTTATGGGGCACCTTATCAAACGCCTTTTGGAAATCCAAAAACACCGCATCCACCGGTTCTCCTCCATCAACCGCCCTAGTCACATCTTCATAAAAATCCAACATGTTCGTCAAGCACGACTTTCCCCTCATGAATCCATGCTGCGTCTGATTGATCGAACCATTTCTATCCAGATGCCCTGCTATCTCCTCTTTAATAATGGATTCCAGCATTTTCCCTACTACAGACGTTAAGCTGACCGGCCTATAGTTACCCGCCTTTTGTCTCCTTCCTTTTTTAAACAGCGGCGTAACATTAGCCGTTTTCCAATCAACCGGCACTACCCCAGAATGCAACGAGTTTTGATAAATAATCACTAACGCATCCACTATTACCTCTGACATTTCTTTCAATACCCTGGGATGCATTCCATCCGGACCCGGGGACTTGTCCACCTTCAGTCCCATTAGTCTACCCAGCACTGCCTCTCTGGTAACATTAATTGTATTAAGTATTTCTCCTGCTGCCAACCCTCTATCGTTAATATTTGGCAAACTATTTGTGTCCTCCACCGTGAAGACCGACACAAAAAACTTATTTAAAGACTCAGCCATATCCTCATTTCCCACTATTAACTCCCCCCTCTCGTCCTCCAAGGGTCCAACATTCACTCTAGCCACTCTATTCCTTTTTATATATTTATAAAAACTTTTACTATCATTTTTTATATTAATTGCTAGCCTAGCTTCATCGTCTATCCTTCCTTTCTTTATCGCTTTCTTAGTCTCTCTTTGTTGTTTCTTAAATTTTTCCCAATCACTTGTTTCTCCACTATTTTTGGCCACTCTGTACGCAGCTGTTTTTATTTTAATACTCTCCTTTATTTCCTTCGTTATCCTTCTCTTCCTGCACCCACACTTACCTCTGATGACCAAGGATCAATCCCTGGTCCCTCCCTATTTCCCATTTACTCACTGTCCCTTGGCAAATCATCCAAAGACAGTGTTAGCTTTCACATGTACGTTGACAATACTCAACTCTAATACACCACCAACTCCCTCAATTCCTCTAGTCTCCAAATTGTTGGTATGCTTATCTAACATCCAGTACTGGATGAGCAGGAATTGTCTTCAGTTCTCATTGTAAACTCTGTTCGCATACCACTGACTCCATCCCACTTCCTGGCAAAAGTTTGAGGCTGGACCAGACTGTTTGCAACCTTGACGTCATATTCAACTCTGAGATAAGCTTCAAACCACAAATCCTCACCATCATTAAGACCATCTATTTCCACCTCAGTAGCATTGTCTGGCTTTGCCCGTCGCAGCTAACCTGCTGCTGAAATTCTCATTTTCACCTTTGCTACCTCTAGACTTGGCTATTCTAGCATTCTGCTGGTCAGTCTCTCACATTGTACCCTAAATATACTTGAACTCATCTAAAACTCTGCTGCCCACATCTGAACTCTCACCAAACCATCACTTGAGCAGTGCCCATTTTAAATCACTCCACCATTAACACATAAGAACTAGGAGCAGGAGTAGGCAATTAAGCCCCTTGAACCTGCTCCACCATTCAATACAATCATCTCGGTCTCATCTCCAGCTACCTACCCGCTCCCAATAACCCTTCATCCCACTATAAACCTATCTATCTCCTTAAAGGGGGAAACACTCGCCAAACATCTCCCCTGTCAATCCCCTTTAGCATCTTACATAACCTCACTTAGATCTTCTTTCATCCCTTTAAGTTCCAGTGAGTATAGACCTAAACCTCTCAATCTCTCTTCAAAAGAAGTCCTTCATCCCTGGAATCAACCTAGTGAACCTTCTCTGAACTGTCTCCAATGAATTTACATCCTTCCTCAACTAAGGGGACCACAACTGTGCGCAGTACTCCAGATGCAGTCTCACACCAATGCTCTATACAGTTACAACCGCACTTCCCTACCTTTATAGCTATTACATTAGCAATGAATGTCAGAATTCCATTTGCTTTCCTTATTACCTGCCACAGCTGCATTCACAGGGACACCCAGATCCCTCTACACTGAAGCATTTTGAAGTTTCTCTCAAGTTAGATAATAAGTTGCCTTTTATTCTTCCGACCAAAATGGATAACCTCACATTTATCCACATTAAATTCTGTCTGCCAAATTTTGGCCCACTCACCTAACCTATCCACATCCATTTGTAAATTTCTTATTTCCTCATTGCAACTTTCCCACCTATTTTAGTGCCATCTGCAAACTTGGCTCCGGTACCTACTATCTCTGAATCCAAGTCATTAACATAGATTGTAAATATTTGGGGCCTGACGACCGAACCCTGTGGCACCCCACTAGTTACAGCTTGTAACCAGAAAAAGACCAATTTATCCCAATTCTTTGCTTTGTGTTGGTTGGCCAATCCTCTATCCAAGCTAATTATTACCCCAACCCTGTGAGATCTTCTTGTGTATTAATCTTTTTGCGTGACACCTTACCAAATGCTTTCTAGAAGTCCAGATACTCCACATTGACTGAAACCCCCCTCCCCCTCCCCTCTCATTATCCACTTTGTTTGTTTGTTACATCTTCAAAGAAGTCCAGCAAATTAATCAAACGCAACTTACCCATAAAACCGTGCTGACTCTGATGATTGCATTTTGACTTTTCAAATGTCCCCTTCCTATTACCTTAATAATGAATTCAACAGCTTCCCAACGACAACATGTTAAACCAGCTGGTCGATAGTTTCCTACTTTCTGTCTTTCTCTCTTTTTGAACAGAGATGTTACATTAGACTTTTTCCAATCCACGGAATCTTTCCAGAATCCAGGGAATTTTTGAATATTATAACCAAGACCTCCACTATCTCTGCTGCCACAGTCCACGAGGGCCAAAGCTGTCCTCCTGCCTATGTCATCACCATGGTTTAATACCAGAACACTAGTGTGGGATTCAAACTGAATTTGAAATTCAAGTCTGCAATGATCACTCTTCCCTACAGGATCCTTTACTACAAGATCATTAATTAATCCCATCTCATTATACAATACCTAATCCAAAACAGCCTATTCCTATCTTCTATCTTCACTATCTTCAGCTGCCAAGCTCCTAAGGAATTCCCCTCTAAACCTCCATTTCTCTTTCCTTTTTTAAATCTCTTCTTAAAACCTACCTCTTCAACCAAGCTTTTGGTTACCTGCCCTAATATCTCAAGTGGTCAGAGTTAAATTTTGTTTGATAACACCTCTGCGATGCGTGAATATATTAAAGCTGCTGCATTATAGTGTCCTTGTTGAGAAACAAAGTAGGGGTAAGGAACTGAAGTTATGTTAAACCCAGAGACATAGAAAGAGAATCTTTGTACTACAAGATATCAATGCCACCCTGCCACTCACTCTCACTCATTTATTTACTGCTGGTACCACAATCCACGAAGAGCACTGAGCTGCTGAAACATTGTCTGCCATGTCCCCTTCTTGTCAATAAAGCCCTCAAGATATCTTTCCGAGAAGCAAATATGTAAACGTAGGATATTTTTCTTAAAAACCTTTACCAATAAGAATCAGTTAAGCTGGAGCCAATCCCACCCAACCCTAATAAAACTGCACATATCACCTGCCTCGAGGTTGGCACTGCCAATGCTCCCTCTCACCAAGGAACATTGTGGTGGACCACCAGAAAGATGGAATCAGAGAATTAAATGGATGGGTTAAAAAAGTGCACAAATATATTAACAGTATGACTGAAGATAACAAATACTGAAAAGAGAGGGGGCAAACCTTGACCTCCTCTTGGGAAATAAGGAAGGGCAGGTGACAGAAGTGTTCGTGAGGTATCACTTTGGGACCAGTGACCATAATTCTATTGGTTTTAAGATAGCTATGGCGAATGATAGGTCTGGCCCAAAAGTTAAAATTCTAAATTGGGGCAAGGCCAATTTTGATGCTATCAGGCAGGAACTTTCAAAAGTTAATTGGGGGAGTCTGTGGGAAGGCAGAGGGATGTCTGGTAAGTGGCATGCTTTCAAAAGTGTGTTAACCAGGGTTCAGGGTAAACACATTCCTCTTAGAGCGAAGGGCAAGGCTGGCAGAAGTAGGGAACCCTGGATGACTCAGGATATTGAGGCCCTGGTCAAGAAGAAGAGAGAGACACATGACATGCATAGGCAGCTGGGGTCAAGTGAATCCCTTGAAGAGTAGGGGGTGTAGGAGTAGAGTTAAGAGAGAAATCAAGAGGGCTAAAAGGGGACACAAGATTGTTTTGGCAGATAAGGCAAAGGAGCATGCAAAGAGCTTCTACAAATACATAAAGGGCAAAAGAGTAACAAGGGAGAGAGTAGGGCCTCTTAAGGATCAACAAGGTCATCTATGTGCAGGTCCACAAGAGATGGGCGAGATCCTAAATGAATGTTTCTCATCAGCATTTACTGTTGAGAAAAGCATGGATGTTAGGGAACTTGGGGAAATAAATAGTGATGTCTTGAGGAGTGTACATATTACAGAGGAGGTGGTGCTGGAAGTCTTAAAGCGCATCAAGATAGATAAATCCCTGGGACCTGATGAAGTGTATCCCAGGACATTGTGGGAGGCTAGGGAGGAAATTGCGGGTCCCCTAGCCGAGATATTTGAATCATCGATAGTCACGGGTGAGGTGCCTGAAGATTGGAGTGTGGCAAATATTGTGCCTTTGTTTAAAAAGTGCTGCAGGGAAAAGCCTGGGAACTACAGGCCAGTGAATCTCACATCTGTCGTGGATAAATTGTTGGAAGGTATTTTGAGAGACAGGATCTACAGGCATTTAGAGACACAAGGACTGATTAGGGACAGTCAGCATGCCTTTGAGAGTGAAAAATCATCTCTCACAAATTTGACTGAGTTTTTTGAAGGGGTAACCAAGAATGTAGATGAGGGCAGTGCAGTTGATGTTGTCTACGTGGACTTTAGCAAGGCCTTTGACAAGGTACCGCATGGTAGGTTGTTGCATAAAGTTAAGTCTCACGGGATCCAGGGTGAGGTATCTAAATGGATACAAAATTGGGTTCTTCACAGAAGCCAGAGGGTGGTTGTAGAGGGTTGTTTTTCAAACTGGAGCCCTGTGAACAGGGGCCAGTACTGGGTCCACTGTTATTTGTCATTTATATTAATGATTTGGATGAGAATATAGGAGATATGGTTAGTAAGTTTACAGATGACACTAGGATTGGTGGCATAGTGGACAGTGAAGAAAGTTATCTCCAATTGCAACGGGATCTTGATCAATTGGGCCAGTGGGCTGACGAATGGCAGATGGAGTTTAATTTAGACAAATGCGAGGTGATGCATTTTGGTAGTTTGAACCAGGGCAGGACTTACTCAGTTAATGGTAGGGTGTTGGGGAGAGTTACAGAACAAAGAGATCTAGGGGTACATGTTCATAGCTCCTTGAAAGTGGAGTCACAAGTGGACAGAGTGGTGAAGAAGGCATTCGGCATGCTTGGTTTCATCGGTCAGAACATTGAATATGGGAGTTGGGACATTTTGTTGAAGTTGTACAAGACATTAGTAAGGCCACACTTGGAATACTGTGTGCAATTCTGGTCACCCTATTATAGGAAGAATATTATTAAACTAGAAAGAGTGCAGAAAAGATTTACTAGGATGCTACCGGGACTTGATGGATTGAGTTATAAGGAGAGGCTGAATAGACTGGGGCTTTTATCTCTGGAGCATAGGAGGCTGAGGGGTGATCTTAAAGAGGCCTTTAAAATAGTGAGAGGCATAGATCAGCTAGATTGTCAATATCTTTTCCCAAAAGTAGGGGAGTCTAAAACTAGAGGGCATAGGTTTAAGGTGAGCGGGGAGACATACAAAAGTGTTCACAGGGGCAATTTTTTCACACAGAGGGTGGTGAGTGTTTGGAACAAGCTGCCAGAGGTAGTAGTAGAGGTGGGTACAATTTTGTCTTTTAAAAAGCATTTAGATAGTTACATGGGTACAATGGGTATAGAGGGATATGAACCAAATGCGGGCAATTGGGGTTAGCTTAGGGTTTTTTTAAAAGAAAAAAGGCAGTATGGACAAGTTGGACCGAAGGGCCTGTTTCCATGCTGTAAACCTCTATGACCTCTGAACCAGATGGCTAGCCCACTGATGAAAAACAGAATCTCAGAATAGTTACTGAACAAAAGGCTATTCAGCCTGTCAAACTTCTGTCAGCTCTCTACAAGAGCAATTTAGGTTATCCCATTCCCTTTGTCCCTTCCCTGAAGGCCTACGTTTTATTTTTTGCTAGGTGTTTATCTAATTTATCTTCAACCTGAAACGGTAAGCTGTCTTTTCTCCTTCAAGTGCTGACTGATTTGCCATCTATTCCAGCATTTTCCATTACATTTTCCAGATTTCCAGCATATGTAGTCTTCTTTTTAATAAGCACAAGCTGTTTCAGAAGAAGAGATTGCCTTGGTGTCCAATGTTAATCAACCAACACCCCGAAGACAAATTACCTGATCATGATCACACTGCGTTTGTGGGAGCTTGCTGAGCGTAAAATGACTGCCACACTTCCTACATTATAATAGTAACTACACTACAAAACTACTTCAGGGAGTTGCATACACTTTAGGAATGATATCAGGCCAAAAGAAAGGGTACAAAAGAGATTTATTAGAATGACATCAGGGATGAGGGACATCAATTATGTTAAGAAACTAGGGTTATTGATTGAGCAGAGAAGGTTTGGAGAGTTAACAGAGGCATTGCAAAGTCATAAACAGATCTGACAGATTAAATAAGGAGAAACTGTTTCTAGTGGCAGAAGGATCTGTAACAAGGAGAGACAGATTTAAGTTAATTGCAACATTGTGAAGCTTATTTACATAGCGAGTTGTTGTGATCTAATGTGCTGCCTGAAAGGGGGGCAGAAACAGATTCAACAATAATTTTCAAAAGTGAATGAGATAAATACCTGCAGGGGGCAAATTGTCCCCAAGGAGTTACAACCTTGGCTGATTTCTTTTTCCACACAGTGATCAAGAGAAGTCGAAACAAAAAGTGTAACCACCATCCAACAATTCAAAGAACAGACCAAAGACTGTAACCGAGATCTCGTGGTCTACACAACTCAATTTCGTACCACAAGATCCTAAGTTGGAAACCACAATTACAAAACCAACCACCAAGTCAAGTCAACCTGCAATTACACTTTTGTATCCTCCCCCCTTTCAAAAAGAGACACATATTCAATTCCCAAATAGGACAGCATGCTTCCTGTAGGGGTTTGATTGGGGGGGCGGGGGGGCGAGGGAGAGTGAGAGAGAGAGAAGAATAATTTATTGCAGTCTCTTCCAAGATCTATGCTGCTTATAATCCTGCTGATTCACCAAGATGAATTTATGTTGGATAGTGGAGCTAGAACATTTCATGTTAGCCCAAACTGAAAAGTGTTTAGGCTACAGAAACAGCTCACTAAACACCCGGAATCCTTTCCTGCATGCTGCACAAATGGCTTCATGGATGAGAAAAATGAGGGAGCCTGCAAAGGAGTTTGCTAACTGCCAGAGTGCTCACCTCAGCCTGCCTTTCATCTGGTTTCTTGTTCTCTAGAACAGAAAGAGAAGCAGAGGGAAATTCACAACTGCTCAGCACTGGAACCCACTCAACGGGTTGGGAAAACATCAACAAAACCTTCGCTTCTATAACATCCTTCACAACCACAGGACGCCACAGGCCAGGACAGTGGCGAGAATTCCCTTGTTCTTCTTTAAACCATTGCCATTGGATCGTCTACAATTAGGGTACACCGAGCTTCTATTTAACATTTTATTGAAAAGCTGCACCTTCGACAATGCAGCACTCTCCTCGGAATGGCAATCCAGATTATGGACTCAAGATTCTGGAGTGGGGCTTCAACCCACTTCTGAATCAGAAGCGAGTGTGATACCTACTGAGATGCAGAATGCAATTTCCTGAAAAGTACAATAGATAAAGTCACAAAAAGGCTAAGAAAGTTTGGAGTTTTACAGACAGGAGAGTGATCAGCAGAACAACATAATAATGATGAATGTATACAAAACATTGGTTAGGTCCCAGTGAGAGAACTGTGTGTAGTTTCATGCATTCCATTATGTGTTTTAAGCTCAAAGACCTGACGAGTTCTCCCTTGACACAAAAACAGAAAATGCTGGAAAATTTCAGCAGGTCTGACAGCATCTGTGGAGACAGAACAGAGAGAAGAGAGTCATCTCTCTCCACAGATGCTGTCAAACACCTGCTGAGATTTTCCAGCATTTTGTCTTTTTGTTTCAGATGCACACAGTATTTTGCTTTTATCTTAGAGTTCTCCCTAGAGTTCTGGCTAATATTTATCTCTCAAACCTCACTAGAGGCACAGATTGTGTCCAATTATGTGAGGTATACACTTCAACGTTTGTAAGGTATTTTGGGCATGGAGAAATATGATATATAAATGCAATTATGGCTTTATTAGTATGAGTGATTTCATGGAGGTAATTAAGATTGTGAGACAGAGACTGGAGTGATCAAGAACTCTAGAACAACCAAACATTAATATGAGATTTAGGACCCAATAGGAGAAAGCATTTTAAGGATAAATAGACAGATAGTGGTCAAATAATAGGGAATTAAAGGATGTAACAACAGGCAGGCGCATGGGATGATAATTACTACCCATGTGGAGGTTAACGGCTAAGGTATGTTTGAGTCAGATGGCTGGTTTCTCTGCAATAATTCCATGATCAGACAGCATAGGTCCAACTAAAATACACTACATAAAAACAGAGATTTGCCGTCCAAATCTTTCTTTCCCTTCTTCGAGCAAATTCCCCCAATCCCCTCTCCTAGTGTGCTGACCAACATCTATCCATCAATAGCCACCACTAGACATTGTCCAGGAATTTATCTTACTGCAGTTTGTGGGACATTCCTTCATTTAAACTGGGTGCCAAATTGTTGTGGGAAATTCTTTCAGGTGGCCTGATTAATTTAAAGACTAAATCTTTTCATTAAACATTTCATTTCACAAAGGCAAAAAAAAGTTTATTCAGTCCAATGAAATTCTTCAATTAAACTAGTTTTATCAAAACATTGAAATGATAGAATCAAAAACATTACAAATTAACAATATTCAAACAAATATACAATTATGACAAGACAAAGCTCATTTTGGCCAAAACGGGAGATCAATGGTTCCACCTACACAGCGAATGAGCTTTCACAAAGATCTCCGATTTCATGCCAAAGAGCAGAATTGGTTATAGTTTTCGTTATCAGATTAATCAGCCCAGCACTTAATTAAAAGCAATTTCATTCGTTCACTGTTCTGTCGATCTAACAATGGTGTGCCCTTCAATCAATCATATTTTGACACCTTCAACTATTGATCTGTCACTCATCTGTCCATTTTATGGAAGTTCTCTCTCAAAAATGGCTTATGATTCAGCATTTCTCTAACCAATTTAAACTGGTTCTATTGAAGGCATCTTTATCTATTGGACTTATTTTCCCGGCTTAGATATGCATTGGTAATTTACTTTGTTGCATTATTTGTGCCTGACTTGTGCTGGTATCTTTCATGAAAACATCTTTCATTTTACTGGCATGTTACACATTCATTTCTGAGAGACATTATGAAGATGTTACTTAAATATTTTGTATTATTCTCAAACCACATATTAAAACATTAGCTGCTAATTATCCTCATGTTGGGTATTTAGAATTAATCAGAATTCTCAACTACACAGATTCACCTACATAACTCGTAACTATGCTTCAAATATTAATTCATTGGCTATGAATAATTTTCAGATGTCCTGGAGGATATGAAGGGTGCCATACAAACACACAAGATGAGCAGGAAAAGGTCTATCATGCCTGCTCCACACTAGGATGGTTAAACATTTCTTCCCCCACCCTGGTCCTTAGCCATCAAGATAACAGAGAAACACCCAGAGCCAGGAGAAAAACTCAACTTCATTAATCCCCGGGGGAAATCAAAATAAGACCAGTGTATTGACAAAAGGCCCATCCGTTATGTTGCATAAGCAGCTGCAACATCAGCCAGAGACAGCCAGTGAAGACCATCTGATAGCAGACATTCCCTTAGCCAACCTCAACAACACCAGCACATTCCAAGGGTGCACTATCTTTAGTCGTGAAAGTACACATGCGTCATATTTATCCGAGAGACAGGTAACTAGAGACTAGCAAACCCTGACTGAACCAGTCTTTTCCAAAGATCCTTCAAAAACATTGTGCCACAAGTTACTTTAAAATACCGCCCTCCTATCCTGAAGATGTTGGGTCATGCCGGGTGGACTGGGGAGGTTTACTGTGGGAAGAAAGATGAAGGCCTTTGACAGCGTTTAAGCCAAATGCTCACTTTGTGAAAAGGTTCACAAACCAGGGCACAGGTTAAAGATTAGGATTTGATTTGATTTATTATTGTCACATGTATTAACATAGTGAAAAGTATTGTTTCCTGCGTGCTATACAAAGCATACCGTTCATAGAGAAAGAAACGAGAGAGTGCAGAATGTAGTATTACAGTCATAGCTAGGGTGAAGAGAAAGATCAACTTAATGCAAAGTAAGTCCATTCAAAAGTCTGATCGCAGCAGGAAAGAAGCTGTTCTTCAGTCGTTGGTACGTGACCTCAGACTTTTATATTGTTTTCCCGACGGAAGAAGGTGGAAGAGAGAATATCCGGGGTACGTGGGGTCCTTAATTATGCTGGCTGCTTTGCCAAGACAGCAGGAAGTGTAGACAGAGTCAATGGATGGGAGGCTGGTTTGCATGATGGATTGGGCTACATTCATGACCTTTTGTAGTTTATTGCGGCCTTGGGCAGAGCAGGAGCCATAGCAAGCTGTGATACAACCAGAAAGAATGCTTTCTATGGTGCATCTGTAAAAGTTGGTGAGAGTCGTAGCTGACATGCCAAATTTCCTTAGTCTTCTGAGAAAGTAGAGCTGTTGGTGGGCTTCCTTAACTATAGTGTCAGCATGGGGGGACCAGGACAGGTTGTTGGTGATCTGGACACCTAAAAACTTGAAGCTCTCGACCCTTTCTACTTCGTCCCCGTTGTTGTAGACAGGGGCATGTTCTCCTTTCGAATATTAGAAGCAAGAGGGAAGTCAGTTGAAATATGTACATTTGTAGAAATGTACAATATTAGTTACCAGGAAAGGCCTTTGAAGCTACAAAGTATTGAATGTCAGGGAGTACTTTTATGTATTTCTTGGGAGAAAAGTGGATGAGAGATGTGGGGAGATTATAGGGTTGCGAGGTGTAGCAAGATGGTAGACAGTTATAATTAAAGTATACAGTAAGACAGCATTCGTCAGAAGGGATGGGTTTGTTGAGACCAATGTGCTCGTCCTGTTCATAAAAATCATTGAGAGACTGATACCAAAATGTAACACTTATACAGTAAGCAGTGGGCACACATATATATTCTTCTTCATTGAAGTACTCATCAAAACAGCACAATGTTAATGTTTCAGCTGCCTTGCAATACTGAACTCAAATAGCCTTTCAATGAAGAATCAATCATTCAAATTCATAAATCACTAGCTACTAAAACCCTACTTGTCAGAGATATATAAAAGATTAAGCAATTCACATTAAAAGCACTTCAGCTTGGAGTGTGCTTATTTACCTGGGCACTTGACAGAGAACTGGTTTACACATGCGCATTCACTAAAAACTATCCCCATTGCATAATTTCAACTGACCCCCTGCAATTCACTTCAGGGTCATTATACCCTGATAATAGAATGCCCATCTCAGATTCATGTTATAGGAACGTAGGAGATAGGAATCGGTCATTCAGCTATCAAGCCTGCTCCGCCATTCAAACAGATCATGGCTAATCATCCATCTCTTACATCATTTTCCCACTATCCCCATATCCTTTGATGTCGTTAATATGCAGAAATCTATGAATTTCTGTCTTGAACAAGCTCAATGATTGTATTTCCACAGCCTCTGGGGCAGTGAATTCCAAAGATTCACCATCCTCTTGAGTGAAGAAATTGCCTCATCTGAGTCTTTAATGGCCTGCCCCTTATTCTGAGACTGTGTCCCCTGGTTCTAGACACACCAGCCAGGGAAAACACACTACCCATATCTACCCCGCCACACCCTGGGAGAATTCTGTAAGTTTCAGTGAGATCGCCTCTCATTCTTCAAAACTCTACAGGTCCAGTTTCCTCAATCTCTCCCCTTAGGACAGCCCTTCTATCCCGGGGTTCAAGTCTAGTAATCCTCCATTGCACTCCCTCTATGGCAAGGATATCCTTCCTTAGATAAAGGGGATCAAAACTGTGCACAATACTCCAGGTATGGTTTCACCAAGGCTCTATGCAATTGCAGCAAGCCATCTTTACTCTGGCACTCAAATCTCCTTGTGCTGAAGGTCTTCCTAATTGCTTTAATTACCTTTATCAGTTAGGATCAAGTGCCCAGGTAAAGATGAATACTCACAGCTGAAGTGCTTTCAATGTGAATTGCTTAGCTACTGGCATCTCCCACAAATCGAATTTTGCAACTCCCAACTTACAAATCTGAATGAATGCTTCTTAAAGGATTGTTCAAGGCAACAGAAATACAAAGTGTGTTGTTTCAGTGCACATGTCATCCAGAAAGAATATTGTTATTGTTAGAAAGAGCACTTTATGGATAAAGCATCAAACTCACCACACCCTAGCCCTGGCCCTAAACTCATAAAATGAGCTATCGAAATGCAAGTCTTTCAAGTTTTTCCATTTTACTGTCTGGTCTAACACAGGAAGATTGAACCCTTGGGACAGGATATTAGAAAGATAGAGCTGCCAGCACAACTGTATCCCAACGCAAGCTCGCAATGCTTGGAGACACGACTGGGAAAAGAGAAGAAAAACAGAAAAAGGTGAATATAGCATACAGGGACAGGTAAATTTTACTGAATCAAGTGTACAATTGAATCGACACTGAATAAACACAATTAGGTATAGTAGCTACTGACAGGGTTTTTGAAAACTCAGAGGAGCCCTTAATTGTTGGAAATTTTGGATATCCTTGTTCAAATTAGTATGAGAGCTTTCAAATTCACCTAACAACTTTTACTAGCTAAGAAACAAATTAATAATTTCAGTGCAAAAATCCTCTTAGTGCAGACATGACAATAATCCAGGTGAATCGCCAACAAGATAAAATGGTAAGGTACAGCACGGGAGGCAGGAGGTTGATGCACAAACAAGGAGGAATTGCTAGTGGAGGGATAACTACACTGACAAGCCTGTCCTTCTGTGAAGCTTCCAGATAACAGGTCAAAGTAATAATCCAAGATTGATCTCAAGCGAGTCTCGCTGCTCACACTCAGCCGAGAAAGGCATTTATGCTGCAAAGGAGCAGGAGGGGGAAAGAGAGAAAGAGTGCAGGTTGTGGGAGGAAGAGGAATTGTTGGAAGAAGGTTCTGAGAAAGTTTGACAATTCAGCCACCAACGTGTAGGCACCAGTGAAATGGCATTCAAAGCCAAAAGCACTTTCCGCAACATAAATTCTGGCTTGAAATTTCAAGATCTCTGTGCACCAATCCCTCAAAACTCAGGAAAAGAAATCCTTCCTGAATCAGCCTGCTGTAATCTCCATTCCAGATGATAAATTAACACTGTGCAGTGAAAGGCCACAGAGCCCCCCCCTCACAGTGCATCTGCAATACTAGCCACAAGAGGATTATTTCCTCACCGGGGGATAGATAATGTGATGAAAGTTTTACAAGGAACACAATAAGATTCCCCAAGAGTATAGTGGTATAATGCACTGCATGCTATGATGTTAAGTCATTCAGACAGAGAAAATCCCAGGTTAGATTGCTAGTCGGTGCGGAGTTCATTCAGCTGGGTAGTGGTTACAATTAGACTTCGTATTCCAGTCAGTCTAGTGAGGGAGAAGTGAAGCCAGCCAAGGTTCTGCTGTTGTTCAGTGATCCTCGTATTCCTCCAACAAAACTTGCATTTATATAGTAACTTTAATATATTCATGTCCCTGCCGATGCAATGCAGCTGCACAGGATGACCACTGATACCCGTCAATGCATGCACAGAAAACCAATGACACCATTTGCAGAAGTGTGTGTGCAGATCTTATTTGGATCCTGAAACCATTCACTCAGAACCTCTTCCCCCTTAATCCGGACCAGCACGTTTAAGCGCAAGTCTTTCTTTCAATATTGTGGCAGTTTAGTTACGAAGGCCATCTACATTCATTTTTGCAATTCCGCCCAGTTATCTCGAAGTTTCACAGGGCAGCACAGTGGGGCAAATAGGGGATTTTCTTAGTAACTTCATTGCAGTGTTAATGTAAGCCTACTTGCGACACTAATAAATTTAAACTTTATTAGAAGCAGCACCAGAGCTGTAAACGCAGTAAATGGAGGTTGCAATCCAAAAGTTACCAGGTGGATCAGAAATCTCCTCTCCCTCCCCATCCCAATCCCCCGCTCCATTTCTCCCCTTCCCCCCCATGCAGGAAACCCACGCAAACATGAGGAGAACGTGCAAACTCCACATAGACAGTCACCCAAGCCAGGAATGGAACCCGGGTCCCTGACGCTGAGGTAGCAGTGCTAACCACTATGCCACCGTGCTATTGCTAGAGCTGGTTAAAGGTAGCAGTCTACAAACAGCTCTCTCTCTACAAAATCTCCCTGGAAGCTCCAAAGCTGTTAACAAAGGTTAAAGCAAGTATGCCTGGATTTGCTAACTATCTTTAAAGAGGGGTTTAAGTCTATAAGAAAAATATTGTTTAATTAGATCTGAATAGTAAGTAATAAGTTGTAAGTTAAAGGGTTTGTTTCTTTCCATGTTTAAACATTGTTCAGTGCTTAAGAGTTAGAATCATACAGTGCAGAAGAGGCTCTTTGGCCCATCAAGTCTGCACTAACACGTGAGAAACATCTGAACTCCCCCAACTAATCCCATTTACCAGCACTTGGCCCATAGCCTTGAATGTTATGATGTGCGAAGTGCTCTTCAGGTGCTTTTTAAAGGATGTGAGGCAACCCGCCTCCACCACCCTCCCAGGCAGCAGTTAAAACTGCTTCATTTTGTCAGAGGTATATTTAAACTGTTATAAATAAAGTTTCTTTTGATAAAAGGATCCCTAGTTTGTCAGTGGAATCACTCCCGAGGCAAAGCATCCTTTCCTCATATTTAAGCCAAAAAAGAAAATAATTGTTGGTGTCATTGCCTACAAGGCCAGCATTTGGTGCTCATCCCTAACTGCTTGCTCGGTAATTGCAAAGGGCATTGAAGAATCAACACATTGCTATGGGTCTGGATTCACATATAGGCCAGACTGGGTGAGGCAGATTTCCTTCCAAGAACATTGGTAAACCAGGTAGGTTTGTACAGCAATTGATATAAAAACATAGAAGATAGGAGCAGGAGGAGGACATTTGGCCCTTCGAGCCTGCTCTGCCATTCATCACAATCATGGCTGATCATCCAACTCAATAGCCTAATCCTGCTTTCTCCACATAACCTTTGATCCCATTCGCCCCAAGTGCTACATATAGCCGCCTCTTGAATACATTCAATGTTTTAGCATCAACTACTTCCTGTGGTAATGAATTCCACAGGCTCACCACTCTTTGGGTGAAGAAATGTCTGCTCATTTCCGTCCTAAATGGTCTACCCTGAATCGAGGAGGTTACCAGGAAAGTGGATGAAGGGAAGGCAGTGGATGTTGTCTACATGGACTTCAGTAAGGCCTTTGACAAGGTCCCGCATGGGAGGATAGTCAGGAAGGTTCAGTCGCTAGGTATACATGGAGAGGTAGTAAATTGGATTAGACATTGGCTCAATGGAAGAAGCCAGAGAGTGGTAGTGGAGGATTGCTTATCTGAGTGGAGGCCTGTGACTAGTGGTGTGCCACAGGAATCAGTGCTGGGTCCATTGTTGTTTGTCATCTATATCATTGATCTGGATGATAATGTGGTAAATTAGATCAGTAAATTTGCTGATGATACAAAGATTGGGGGTGTAGTGGACAGTGAGGAAGGTTTTCAAAGCTTGCAGAGGGATTTGGACCAGCTAGAAAAATGGGCTGAAAAATGGCAGATGGAGTTTAATGCAGACAAGTGAGAGGTATTGCACTTTGGAAGGACAAACCAAGGTAGAACATACAAGGTAAATGGTAGGACACTGAAGAGTGCAGTAGAACAGAGGGATCTGGGAATACAGATACATAATTCCCTAAAAGTGGCGTCACAGGTAGATAGGGTCGTAAAGAGTGCTTTTGGTACATTGGCCTTTATAAATCAAAGTATTAAGTATAGGAGTTGTAATGTTATGGTGAGGTTGTATAAGACATTGGTGAGGCCGAATTTAGAGTATTGTGTGCAGTTTTGGTCACCTAATTACAGGAAAGATATTAATAAGGTTGAAAGAGTGCAGAGAAGGTTTATAAGGATGTTGCCAGGACTTGAGAAACTGAGTTACAGAGAAAGGTCGAATAGGTTAGGACTTTATTCCCTGGAGCGCAGAAGAATGAGGGGAGATTTGATAGAGGTGTATAAAATTATGATGGGCATAGATAGAGTGAATGCAAGCAGGCTTTTTCCACTGAGGCTAGGGGAGAAAATAACTAGAGGACATGGGTTAAGGGTGAGGGGGGAAAAGTTTAAAGGGAATATTAGGGAGGGGCTTCTTCACACAGAGAGTGGTGGGAGTGTGGAATGAGCTGCCAGATGAAGTGTTGAATGCGAGCTCACTTTTAACATTTAAGAAAAACTTGGACAGGTACATGGATGAGAGGGGTGTGGAGGGATATGGTCCAGGTGCAGGTCAGTGGGACAAGGCAGAAAAATGGTTCGGCACAGCCAAGAAGGGCCAAAAGGCCTGTTTCTGTGCTGTAATGTTCTATGGTTCTATGGAATCCTCAGACTGTGACCCCTGGTTCTGGACTCCCCCACCATCGGGAACATCCTCCCTGCATCTACCCTGTCAAGTTCAGTTAGAATTTTATAAATTTCTATGAGATCCCTCCCCTCTTTCGTCTGAACTCCAGAGAAACCAATCCTAACCTAGTCAATCTCTCCTTATACATCAGTCCCGCCATCCCCAGAATCAGCCTGGTAAACCTTCGCTGCCCTCCCTCGAGAGCAAGAACATCCTTCCTCAGAAAAGGAGACCAAAACTGTAGACAATATTCTAGGTGTGGCCTCACCAAGGCCCTGCATAATTGCAACAACACATCCCTGCTCCTGTACTCGAAACCTCTCGCAATGAAGGTCAACATACTATTTGCCTTCTTTACCGCCTGCTGCACCTGCATGCTTACCTTCAGTGACTGGTGCACAAGGACACCCAGGTCCCACTGCACACTCCCCTCTCCCAATTTACAGCCATTCAGGTAGTAATCTGCCGCCTTGTTTTTGCTTCCAAAGTGAATAACCTCACATTTATCCAAATTATACTGCCTCTGCCATTGATTTGCCCACTCACCCAACCTGTCCAGATCATTCTGAAGGATCTCTGCATCCTCGTCACAGTTCACCCTTCCACCCAACTTGGTTTCATCTGCAAACTTTGAGATGTTACATTTTGTTCCCTCATCCAAATCATTAATATATATTGTGAATAACTGGGGTCCCAGCACCGGTCCCTGTGGCACCCCACTAGTTACTGCCTGCCAATTTGTAAAGGACCCATTAATTCCTACTCTTTGTTTCCTCTCTGCCAACCAGTTTTCAATCCATCTCAATACACTTCCCCCAATCCCATGCACTTTAATCTTGCACGATAATCTCTTATGCGGGATTTTGTCAAATGTTTTCTGAAAGTCCACATATATCAAATCGACTGGTTCCCCCTTGTCAACTCTACTAGTTACATCTTCAAAGAATCCCAACAGATTTGTCAAGCATGATGTCCCCTTCATTAATCCATGCTGACTCTGTCGGATCCTGTCACTGCTTTCTAAATGCTCCGCTATAAAGTACTTGACAATGGATTCGAGAAATTTCCCCACTCCCAATGTTAAGCTTACTGGTCCCTGTTTTCTCTCTACCTTCCTTTTTGAATATTAGAGTGACATTAGCTACCCTCCAATCTGCAGGGATTGTTCCAGAGTCTATAGAATCCTTGAAGATGATCACCAATGGATCCACTATTTCTAGAGTCACTTCCTTAAGTACTCTGGGATGTAAATTATCAGACCCCGGGGATTTATCCACCTGCAATCCCATCAATTTTCCCAGCACCATTTCTCTACTAATATTGATCTCCCTCAGTTCTTCCCTCTCACTAACTCTTGCATTCTCCAATCTTTCTGGTATCTGATTTGTTTCCTGATTTGAAGACAAAACCACAGTATGTATTCAGTTGCTCAGCCATTTCTTTGTCCCCTATTATACATTCCCCCGTTTCTGCCGGTAGGGGACCTACATTTGTCTTCACCAACCTCTTTCTCTTCACATATCTATAGGAATTCTTAGTGTCAATCTTTATGTTCCCTGTGCAGATTAAAATCACCATGATCACCGATATTCCCTTATCACATGCATCTCTAATTTCGTGTTGCCAATCCCAACATCACCACTGCAGTTTGGGGGTCTATATTTGACATCCACTAATGTTTTTTGCCCCTTGGTATTTCTCAACTCTACACATACAGACTCCACATTGTCACAGCTCATATCCTTTCTCATTATTGTGTTAATTTCCTCTTATTTGTGGTCACCATTACTGAGATGAGCTTTATATTTAAGATTTATCAACTGAATTTAAATTCCTCCAGCTGCCTTGGTGGAATCTGAATCTATGTCCCTGGAGTATTAGCCTGGGCCTCTGGATTACTAGTCCAGTGACACCACCATCTCCCCGTACAATTAACATGATAAACAACAATTCATCTCAAACACTGGGCCACATGGCTTCTCTCAGACCGAGGGTTTGCTCTGACGTACTTGGAGCTAAGCATCTAACTGAATGTTTATAATGGGTGCCTGAAATTAGTCCTAAAAGAAGCCATTATAAACAGGTTTCCTTGTGCTGTGGCCAGACAAGAATCATCTAACCATTCTGGAATGCCTGGACAATTGCCCAAGATTCTTTCAGTAACACTAACTTACAGTTCGCACTGCCTAAAAACCATTTCACTGAAAGTCTGTCTCTCCCGTGCTCATTCATACCCACAGTAGATCCAACTGACAGTAACTAGACACAGCTTCACCTCTCTCATCCAGCAACCCACTATTCAGTTGGAACACTTCTCTTTCTCTCCTCCTCCCAAACACATCTTGTATCTATAAAGCATCTTTAAAGTAAACATCCCAAGATGCTTCACCAAAGTGTTATCAAACAGAATATCAGACACACAGGGAGGTATTAGGACAATTGACTAAAACCTTGGACAAAGAGGTATGTTATAAGGAGCATCCTGAAAAATTAAAGGAGGACAGAGAGGTTTAAGGAAGGAATTCCAGTGCTTGGGGCCCAGGCAGCTGAAGGCATGTTCATCAATAATGGAGTTATGGATAAAGAGAGATTTGAAAAGAAGGATGAGAATTTTAAAATCAAGGTGCTGCAAGAACAGGAGCCAATCTAGACAAGTGAGTATACAGAGTGATGGATGATCAAGACTTGGTGCAAGTTAGGCTACAGGTCAGTCATTTAAATACAAGAGCAGTCCAAAGGCTGGGAATTCTTCAGTTAGTAACTCAACTCCAGACTCCCTAAAGCCTGTCCACAACCCATTAGGTACAAGTCAGGAGTGTGATGGAATATTTGAATGAGTGCAGCTCCAAAACACTCAAGAAGTTTGACACCATCCATGACAAAGCAGCCACTTGATTGGCACCCACCCACCCCTTAAACATTCACTCCCATCCACACTGGCCCAAAGTGGCAGCAATGTGCGCCATCTATAGAGTGCACTGCAGTAACTCATCAAGCTTCCTCTGACAGCATCTTCCAAACCCACGACCACTACCACAAGGCCAGCAGATATTTGGGAACACCACCATTTGGAGGTTCCCCTCCAAGTCACACACCATCCTGACTAGGAAACATATCGCCGTTCAATATCCTTGAACTCCTTCCCTAACAGTGCTGTAGGTGTACCTACGCTATAGGGATTGCAGCAGTTCAAGGCAGCTCACCGCCACAACCTTCTTGAGGGCAATTAGGGATGGGCAATAAATGTTGGCTTTGCCAGCGACACTCATCCCATGAACGAATAAAAAATATTTGGTGGTGATCGCCCACTGACATTGACCAGTGTTTATAAAACATAAAACAAGACCAGACGGAACAAAGCTCATAACAACTGAACAAGCCTATCACATGTTTTATACTGCAGGCATGAGCTGAGATCACAAGTTCCAGGAAGCAATGCTGTAAGGTTTATTTCTAGAACAGAAATAAGGAATTTGAATGCTGTCTGACAACTACTGAGAGTTGTCAGGATAGCAGGTGAACGGTGGTGCTCCTTTCTGCACAGTGACAGAATTTTCTCTTTAACTTCAAAGCTAAAAGCATCTTCCTCCTGGCAGCTGTTCTCCATCCCATACATGACACAATTCTCATTCACTGACCACAAGATCAGCCTGCAGAATTAAAAGCCATGATGCAAAGATCGAGTTTTTCCTCCTCAATCTTATGTTCAATTCCATACCTACCTACCTACCAATGTACAACTTCCTGTGACACAGGCTTAGGCTGGGAGTGATATCACTTGTTTTACTGTGGATGTAGCAAAGGGAATCAGAGCAACACTGAACAAATCATATTCTTTTCATCATAAACTTTCACAGTAACATTACTAAGCAAAAGGTCCCATCAATAACCTACGTGGCTTTGAGGATCTGTGTAAGAGGTCCAAAGGAGATCCAAGGTTCAATCCCACCCTGTGATGATTTAGTTAAACGCAGCCAAAACAGCAGAACCTGTAGTACAATTTATCTCATCATCCTTAACTTAACCAAGGGAGGAAGGAGGTAAACCAGGATAGTGGGTGAACGTAGAGGTCAGGGAGGGTAGGACAGGCGATGTGTTCATCAATAAAAACTGTTTAGCAGTCACTATGGATTACATGGAGAATTATCACCCGAATAATTGGCAAAAGCTTAAGTCAGATGGGGCAGTAAGGAGAGGAGCATAAGAGAAATGACGAGATGTTAGTACTCTGAAGGGCAGTGAAAACTGTGAATGGATTGAAAACATCGGTTAAAGAAGTGAAATATTTTCACAATTCAAAGTGCTTGATTGGAAGAAATCTACAGCATGTGCTCACTATTTAAAATATTTTCAGCTATGTACTCTGTAAGTTAGACAATTTAAACTTAAATTCTGAAAATTGGACAAACCTTTGAGACATCTTGTAAAAAATAAAAATTAGAACATAGAACATAGAAAAAATACAGCACAAACAGGCCCTTCGGCCCACAAGTTGCGCCGGTCATGTCCCTACCTACCTAGGCATATATATAGGCTTACCTGTAACCCTCAATCCTATTAAGTCCCATGTACTCATCCAGAAGTCTCTTAAAAGACCCTATCGAGTTTGCCTCCACCACCACTGACGGCAGCCGATTCCACTCACCCACCACCCTCTGAGTGAAAAACTTACCCCTGACATCTCCTCTGTACCTACTCCCCAGCACCTTAAACCTGTGTCCTCTCTTAGCAGCCATTTCAGCCCTGGGAAAAAGCCTCTGAGAATCCACCCGATCTATACCTCTCAACATCTTGTATACCTCTATCAGGTCACCTCTCATCCTTCGTCTCTCCAAGGAGAAAAGACCGAGCTCCCTCAACCTATCCTCATAAGACATGCCACCCAATCCAGGCAACATCCTTGTAAATCTTCTCTGCACCCTTTCAATAATTTCTACATCCTTCCTGTAATGAGGCGACCAGAACTGAGCACAGTACTGTAAGTGGGGTCTGACGAGGGTCTTATAAAGCTGCATCATTATCTCCCGACTCCTAAACTCAATCCCTCGATTGATGAAGGCCAGCATACCATACGCCTTCTTAACCACCTCCTCTACCTGCGAGGCCGATTTAAGAGTCCTATGGACCATCCTATGGAAATTCTTCAGATAAAATTCAGGAAGGCTTTTTTTGCAACTTGTGCAATGCTCTGTGCTTTTGGCTTCCAACAATGCCAATCGTACAGTAACATTGCGGGGGAGGGGGGGGGGGTGTCAAATACAAATAATCACACATTTATTCAACATTTTACAATGAAGCCCATGGAAACTGATTGGGTTTCTCAACCGCTAATGCTGGTGGGTTTCTAGACCACAGTAACAACAGTAGTAACTCAGCCCCTCCGAGCTAATTCAGTCATTCCATTCCATTCCATGATTGATCTGTACCTCTACATATTTTAATGCCATGATGCTAGCAAAAACCTTTGATCAAAAATTTCAATTTTTCACACAGGCCATCAGGTTACAACCTCAATTCCTGCCCGGACTTCAAGCAGATTTCACTAGTTGCAGTGTAGTTGCCTGTAGTTCACATGAGGCAGAGAGAATGCAAATCATCCAGGAGTCCCCATTAGTCCAGGCGATGTGCAGAGAGTCAAGATGACCCCAGCTTATGTAAAATAAGAATGGTGCTTGAACATAACCACTAACAACAACACCTTCATTTCTATGGAACCTTTAACATAGTAAAACATCCCAAGATGCTTCATAGGAGCATTTATCAAACAAAATTTGACACTGAGCCAAATAAGGAGATACTAGGACATATGATGGAAAACTTTGTTAAAGAGCTAGCTTTCTGTAGCAGATTAAAGAAGGGCAGAGAGGTGGAGAGTTGTCTTATAAAACTTGCCCAGTTAAACAAGTTCTTTAGCTTATAAATATTGGCAGGAAGCAAACCATACCCAAAGTGAATAATGAGTTTTGATAACAATTGGAATTCTCAAGTTCCAAAGAACAAAGCAGAATGGTGAATTAGCCTTGGAAAGTTTTTCTTGGTCCATCTTCAGACGAAGAGAAGTGTTTGAAAGATACCAGTACACAATCCAGATTAGAAGGGTGAACTCAAGTAACCCAGTGACATAACCATGAGCAGATACAAGGCACAGAAAGTCAACTCCTTAAAAGTAATAGCCAAGATCACATGGGACTGACTAACATTACTGAACTTAGGCACGTTGTCAACATCAGATAAAGCAACAAATGCCTAAGTGAGTGAAGAGGAGAAAAGTAGCAAAATGAAGGTCCTCACTGAACACTTGTTCAATTTTGACCCAATTACACATTTTTCTTTTAATTATTGATCTGTAGGGTGTGAAGCAAATTTCACGTAATGTAGCTCTCTGGATTTTCCTTGATTTCATATGACTTTAATACAATTATTCATTTGTCCTGTGAGTTTATTGTAGCTTTATCTCTTCAATATTTACTGTAAACATACCGAACTCTTCAGCCGACTACAACACTATCTCCCCACTGCAGTGAACATCATTCTGCATGTTATCTCTGGTAAATTCACATTTAAGTACTATACTCTAGCCCAACAAGCACAACAAGCAGTTACAGGGTGCATGGCTGCAAGTTGGATTTCTCTTACATTCACTAATCAGTCCATGGTCTATGGCTCTTTCTTCCCCACCCACTGTGTGTTATCTGCTACAGTTGTTATGCTCTCACCCTCAGAAACTTTACATCTGTTACCATTTACTGCACGTCCTTCTCTGTTGGATATATATTTTCTGATATTTTGAAAGACTGTCCCCAGCGTACTTGCCTCATTCAGCCTTTTTATTCCTCACTCTCCACCCGCTCCCCCCATTTCCAATCCCATTTACCCCCCAGTAATGTATCTAATCCAGAGGGGGGAACGGACTAAGCTAGCTTTCACTTGAGACATTTTAATAAAATGAAACTGATGATTCGAGATGTCAGTTTTCCACTTCCCCCTTCAAAATACAATTCCTAAATTCCGGACAAATGTGAGGTAATGCATTTTGGAAGGTCTAATACAGATAGGAAATATACAGTAAATGGCAGAACCCTTAAAAGTGTTGATAGGCAGAGGGATCTGGGTGTACAGGTACACAGGTCACTGAAAGTGGCAATGCAGGTGGAGAAGTTAATCAAGAACTTTAGGTTGATTGGCCAGGTTAAAAATTGGCCAGGTTAAAAATTGCCCCTTAGAGTCCTGGGATGCGTAGGTTAGAGGGATTAGCGGGTAAAATATGTGGAGGTAGGGCCTGGGTGGGATTGTGGTCGATGCAGACTCGATGGGCCGAATGGCCTCCTTCTGCACTGTAGGGTTTCTATGAAGAAGGCATACAGCATGCTTGCCTTCATCGGCCAGGGTATTGAGTTTAAAAATTGGCAAGTCATGTTGCAGCTTTGTAGAACCTTAGTTAGGCCGCACTTGGAATATAGTGTTCAATTCTGGTCGCCACACTACCAGGAGGATGTGGAGGCTTTGGAGAGGGTACAGAAAAGATTTACCAGGATGTTGCCTGGTTTGGAGGGCATTAGCTATGAGGAGAGGTTGGAGAAACTTGGTTTGTTCTCACTGGAGCGACAGAGGTTGAGGGGAGACCTGATAGAAGTCTACAAGATTATGAGAGGCATGGACAGAGTGGACAGTCAGAAGCTTTTTCCCAGGGTGGAAGAGTCAATTTCTAGGGGGCATAGGTTTAAGGTGCGAGGGGCAAGGTTTAAAGGAGATGTACGAGGCAGATTTTTTTTACACAGAGTGGTGGGTGCCTGGAACTCGTTGCCGGGAGAGGTAGTGGAAGCGGATACGGTAATGACTTTTAAGGGTGTCTTGACAAGTACATGAATGGGATGGGAATGGAGGGATATGGTCCCCGGAAGGGTAGGGGGTTTTAGTTAAGTCAAACAGCATGGTCGGTGCAGGCTTGGAGGGCAGAAGGGCCTGTTCCTGTGCTGTAATTTTCTTTGTTCTTATGAACAGCTAAGTCATGAGGCATTTAGTTTGAGGCCACTTCTATCAAGTTAGCTGACCTCAACTGATGCAGAAGTTGGTGACCTCAACAGCCAAATCCTGGTGAGGAGGCTGACTCCACACTCAAAATTCACACTTGGATATTGATGAAAATATGGTCATGTTCACTACTGATCCCCACCGGAGGCAGCAATCCAGGCAATATTCAGCTCACATGCAAATCACCAACTTGTCAAAGTTCCGGAGAATGGCTCGCATCTGCAGGGCTGTGTCTCAGCAAGACTGACAACTTCAGTAAAAAAGGAGGATGTTAAAAGAAAAGCAATTATACTGCCATAAATTTTTATCCATTTGTGTGCTGGAGTGACTCAATTTTGTAGCATCAGATCCTCACATGTTGCCGTTTAATTTCCAATAAAGAAGTCAGGAGAAACCTATTTGCCAAAAGAGAATCTAGAACTCTCAACCCTCTGGAGCAGTGATGGGCAACCTAGGCTAGTGAGTAGGCTGACAAATGGCTCTCCATCTCAGTGGGCCATAAAATTGAAACTGGGCATGTGGATTAACCATGACCCCATTAATAAGATTAAATACATTTAATACACGGCAAATATTTCGTAATGAGTTATAGAAAATGCTTAATCATCCATATATTAATTGAACCATCAACTTCAAATGGTTAAAAACAAAAGAAATATTTATGCTTAGCTTACTTACATCATTGTCTGTACGACTTCTTGTCGGATCTATCCTCCACAAGCTTTACGGCTCAGCGATGTACAGACGCATTGCCATCAGCACTGAGGTTTTCATCCATTATTCTGTTGAGCTTCTTGTATTTGATGTGTCCCATAGCAGAAAAAGTCTCCTCACAAGTGAATGTAGATCCAAAGATTGGAATCAGCTTTGCAACACAATGCTGGAAAATTGGACCAGGGATATTCAACCAAAGTTCTCATATACCTTTCCTCTTTAGCTGGCTGATTTCGTCTTCATCCAGGACAAGAGCATAAATTAATTTGTCTTCAAACATCCTTTTATCTATCCCAAACCTTTGACATACAATACCACATTTGCTCAGATCAAATTCAAGTGGATTTGAGGGCAACAGGAGGAAGGGTTTCAGATCACTGAGAAGAGACGTGGTTCTCAAAATGCTCCGCCAGTGTAGACAGTACTTGTATGTGAACTGATATTCACTTCCCTGATCAGAGTGTTTTTCTAGCACTTTCTTCACACGAAGGTAACTGAGTGGATATTAGCTTCAGGTACAGTGGGCAAGAGGCGATCTTTCCTCTGCAATGACTCGTTCAATGCGTTCAGGTGACCAGTGATGTCGGTAAGAAAGGCCACATCCCAAAATTGAGTTTCCATCTTCCAACTCTGGGTATATCAGATTTCTGAGCAAGTACAAGCGCTTTGATTGGACGCAGAGGGAGCGCACAGTTCTCACAGTCAGTGTGTGCAATCAGCAGACACCTCACTTCACTTGCCCCTGCTTTACGTGCAAATCACTTTAGCAGTGCTGATAGGAAAAAAAACTACTCGGACAAAAACCAGCAGAATCTGACAACCCTGTATGTGGGCAATGGTCAACAAAATGTTTCGTACTCAGAACTCTGGTGGGCTGCAAGTTGCCCATCACTGCTCTGGAGTAGTAAGGTAAATAGCGTAAATGCATTTAAAAGGGGAAGTTATATAAATCCATGAGGAAGAAAGGAAAAGGAGGCTATGCGAATAGGATGGAGGTTCAAGTCGAGTAAGAGCATCAGAATGGCTTGTTCCTGTGCCCCACACCATGAAAATCTATGTAATTATTTTCTTACACTGTTGTTAACCACTAGCAATTATGCCCAAGAGAATTTTATCAATTTTTTCTCTAACCTGTCTGAAAATCCAACTGGAATTAATTCAGACTGGATAAGAAAATAGCAACAAATGCATAGGTTAGCCTAGACTGAAACAGAAAGGCAGGGTTTAACCTTTCAAAGACAGACAAGGAACCAGCAGAGAGATGCTTTTTATATCATATAAATCAGAAAATGTGAAGCAATTCAGAAGTCTTTATGTTTAAAAAGTGTCTCACTGTTTGACTTTCTTTTGTATTTATATAGTGCTTTTACCATAATGAAACATCTCCAGGTGTTACACAGAAAACGCAGCAAAGGAGTGAATGTAAGTAGGTATCAAAGGCCTTCACTGGTCAGGTTTGCACACAGCAGATTGCAGTTTTATTTCAGAAGTTACGTTTACAATGCTTTCGCTTGAAGTGTGTCAAACATTGCACAGCTTTAGGATACCATGACACACAGGAATCCCAATTTAAAAATTGTTGTAGTTCACTTTCAAACGCCAACGCTTCCAGAGTAATGGAATCAGAACCACCCACACCAGCAGAGTTATTAGTAGCTGTGACAATTTGAGAGGCTTCCTTAAAGGTGGCCAGGAGGTCAGTGTAAAAATAAGCAACAGGATTGGAAAGAAAGCATTGCAGCCAAGTTATATTCTGCTTCACTAATGTCTCATCATCACAAAAATCTGATGCTCATCACTTATCACCTAAAAGCAACGAAGTGCTTCAGTGTATTTATCACTCAGCAGTACTGAAATCCCCTCCACAAAGCAGCTTTTCAAACCTTTATCTGCAGCGCATTCAGTGTTAAAGCCAGACAACACATGCATAGCACAGGACAGAACACATAACCAGGGAACTGGGAAAAAGATTTTCCATGACAGGAACATAACAAACAGAACTTGCATTTAGATAATGCCTTTAACATAGAAAGATGACCGAAGGCGATTCACGGGAACGTCAAACAAAATTTGACACTGAGCTCCATGAGTCAAGATTGGATAGGTGACAAGCTTTTTATTTCTTTATTCTTTCATGAGATGTACGAATCAGTGGCAAGGCCAGCATTTGTTGTTAAATGGTCAGAGGTTGGCTTTGAGGACCATCTTAAAGGAGGATGCAGAAGCATAGATGCTAAAGAAGTGAATTTCCGTGCTAACCAGCCACCTCAATACAGAGCATCTTGACCTATATGGTTGACCTACTCACTGATGAGCTTGTTCAGCATCTGTAAGAGCCCTTAAAGTTCAGCAGTAGACAAGGTCAGCAAGCAGAGTTTGGCCCCTCATATCACTGAGCTGCTTCATTTTCCTACAAGGGAAGTTTCATCATATTGGAGGAATAGGGAATCACCCTGGATCACTGGCACATGCCTCCAACTCAGGACACTTGTGAAGGTTTGAAGATTGAAGGAAGCCAGTCATTCAACTCACCAACCCAAAGGAAAAGTGGAAGCTGATTCCATAAATAATTTCCAAAAGGAGTTGAACATGTGTTTGAGGATGAGGCACTTCCAGGGTTACGGACAATAAAATAGCGTTCGAAATACAAGTAGAATAGGCCATCAGAGCCTGAGCTGTCCACCATTCAGCATAATGGCTTAACTTCTACCTTCCTCCACCATCCACATTTCCCTTAATTCACTTAGTATAGTTACCAAAAATCTATCAATCACTGTCCTGAATATGTTCAACAATGAAACATCCAGACCATGGTCTCTGGGGTAGAGAATTCCAAAGATTCACTATTTCCTGACAAAGAAATTCCTACTCATCAGTCCTAAATAGCAAATCCCAAAAATAAGGGCTATGGGACAAAGCATGAGTGTGCTCTCAAAGAGCCAGCACAGGCACAACAGGCCAAATGTCTTCTTTCCACATATGAATCGATGAAATAACTAACCCAATAAGAAAGCACAAAGGCCTGACTTGGAGTGAAGACAAAACCAGCCCCATATAAATACAACCATTATCTAGCTGCACTAACCACCGATATCCGGTTTCCAGACAACCTACCAGGGATAAAAGTGCTTGATAGGATGAAATGTTATTGACTGAACTTTTGAAAGGTCTAGAGGTAGAAACTCGCTGTACAGTCCAATTTGGTGAGATTTGAAACTTCAAAAATTCACTCTTCCCAAACTTACAAGCCCAAATCTGCCACAAGGACATCTTTCATTGTCCCCCGATCATAGCATCCTTCCTACAGTATGACTGAAGTTCTCCCAGAAACACCCAAGAAAACCCCATTACATCAATCATTCAAAAGTGTCATAAAAATCTCCATCACTTTCTTGCATCTTCCTCCTCACACCAAGGAGCAAAAAAACCCCTTCTTCCTCTGAGTATTCTCATAGTCCCTCTTTACGCATTAGAAAGATAAGATTAATTAACAGTTTCACAGTAAAGTATCCTCGAGAGGAGGGTTCAAGTGAGGGGAAATTTGGAAAATTAAAGCACAGAATAATGGTGCAGGGCAGCAATATGGGTAATGATAACCAGAGTGTGACAGGTTGGGGCATAAGGTGCAAAACAGTGCAGCAGCAAATAACGTCAGAATGGAGAAAGATGGTGAAAAGACAAAATTAAAGGCTCTTCACCTGAATGCATACAGTATTCGTAACAAGATGGATGAGTTGATGGCACAAATAAATGAGGATGATATGATAGCCACTATGGAAACTTGGTTGCAAAGCTGGGAACTGAATATTCAGAGGTATTTAACATTTTGGAAGGATAGGCAGAAAGGAAAGGTAGGTGGGTTAGTTCTACTAATAAAGAATGAGATCAGTACAGGAGTGAGAGATGATCTTGACTCAGAGGATCTAGATATAAAATCAAGTTTGGGTGTTAAGAAATAGCAAGGGAAAGAAGCCATTAGAGGGTGCGGTCTATAGACCCCCGAAGAATAACTACACTGTAGGACAGATAATAAATTGAGAAAAAAGCAAAATACTGCAGATGCTGGAATCTGAAACCAAAAGAGAAAACACTGGAAAATCTCAGCAGGTCTGGCAGCATCTGTAAGGAGAGAAAAGAGCTGACGTTTCAAGTCCAGATGACCCTTTGTCAAAGCTAAAAGACATAGAAAGTGGGAGATATTTATACTGCAGGGGGAGGGAATAAAAGATGAGTCATTGCCACAAAAACCAGGTGAAATGCTGCTAATGGCAGCCCATAGAGAGAATAAAGGGTGTGAATGGCCAAACGGCAGAGAAACTGAAATCAGAGGGTAAACTGTGACAGATGAAGATGTGGGCTTCTACCTACTTCCCAAAATCCACAAAAAGGACAATCCAGGTAGGCCCATTGTGTCAGCATGCTCCTGCCTCACCGAACAAACATCAGTGAGGGTGCAGCCCAGTACCGCAGCACTTTGCTTTGTTCTTAAAAGCCAAGGCTGAAACATTTGCAATCATCAATAGTGCCAAGTGGGTGATTCCCCTTATCCTCCAGCACCACAGAATTCAGTCTTCAACCATTTGTAAAGATTATGGGCCCCAACATCCTGCTGTGGATCTGAAAGCACATGGTCCAGAACTTATCACATTGCTAGCCAATCTGTTCCAGTCTAACTGCAACACAGATATCCATCTGACAAATTTTAAAATTACACAGAAAAACAGAAAATGCTGGAAAATCTCAGCAGGTCTGACAGCATCTGTGGGGAGAGAATAGAACCAACGTTTTGAGTCTAGATGACCCTATGTCAAGAGCTAAGAGCAAAGAGAATCAGCGGAGATTTATACTATGGGGGGGGTGGAGTGGCTGGAAGTCAGGGGGAAAACTTTCTCCTGGTTGGAGTCACACCTAGCACAAGGAAAGATGGTTGTGATTGTAAGAGACCAGTCTTCACAGCCCCTCAATGCTGGAGTTCCTGAAGGTAGTGGCCTAAAGCTCAACCATCATCAGCAACTTCATCAATGACCTTCTCTCTCTATCATGAGATCAGACCTGAGGATGTTTATTGATTATTGCCATGTTCAGTACTATTCACAACTCAAATACTGAAGCAGTCCCTACCTGAAAGCAGCATGTCCTTGATTTATTTTTTATTCATTAGCGGGACATGGGCGTCGCTGGCTGGCCAGCATTTATTGCCCATCCCTAGTTGCCTGGGGGCATTTAAGAGTCAACCACATTGCTGTGGCTCTGGAGTCATATGGAGGCCAGACCGGTTTAGGAAGGCAGATTTCCTTCCCTCAAGGACATTAGTGAACCAGATGAGTTTTTCCGACAGTTGACAATGGTTTCATGGTCATCAATAGATTCTTACCTACAGATATTTTTTATTGAATTCAAATTCCACCTTCTGCCCTGGCAGGATTCGAACCCGGGTCCCCAGAACATTAGCTGAGTTTCTGGATTAATAGTCGAGCAATAATACCACTAGGCCATCGCTTCCCCTTGATAGCATTCAGCTTGGGCTGATAAGTGGCAAGTAACATTGGAGCCACCCAAGTAAAGTAAACTAAACCAGACAATAACCACCTCCAACAAGAGAGAATCTGACCATCACCCTTTGATGCTTCAATGGCATTAGCCTCCATCAAATTCCTGGCAGTTATCATTGACTCAAAACTGAACCGGACTAGCCATATAAATATCAGATCAAAGGCTGGGAATTCTGCAAAGAATAACCCACTTCCTGACTCCCATCTCCAAGGGGCAAGTCAGGAGTGTGCTGAGATACTCTCAACTTTGTCTGGATGACTGCAGCTCCAACAACATTTGTGAAGCTCAGCTCCACCCAGGGCAAAGCAGTCTTTTTGACTGCCATCCCATCCACCACCTTAAACTCCCTCCAATCCTGACGCACAACACACAATGGCAATAGTGTGTATCATATACAGATGCACTGCAACAATTTGCCAAGTTTCTTCTGATCTCTTACCACCTAGAAATGACTGGATCAGTGGCATAGTGACATCTACAAGTTTCTCTCCAATGCACACACCATCGTGACTTGGAAATAGATCGCTGCTCCCTCACTGTCGTTGGATCAGAATCCTGGAACATCTTTCTTAACAGCAGTGTGTGTGTACCTACACCACATGGACTGCAACAGTTGAAGAAAAGTGGCACATCACCACCACCTTCTCAGCAATGCTCATGTCCCATGAACAAATAAAAAACTAAGATACATTCCACTGGCACACACAGACTCTGAGAAGAATGAACTGATAGCCCAAACAGTGAGTCATGATAGCCTGGTCATCAACCACAGCTAGCTAATCATAGAGTCATGGAGCTTTACAGCTCTTCGGCCCAACTTGTCCATGCCGTCCTTTTTTTTTTAAACCTCTAAGCTAGTCCCAAAATCAAACTGAAAAAGGCATGCAATGTTATGAAGATCACCAGTAGACCAAAAAGATTTCTAAAATCTCCCCAAAAGATAACTGAAAAAAAGTGAAAAATAGAGAGTAAACGAACGCGAAGCATGAAAACAGTCAGCAAGAGCTTCTACAAGTATATAAAATGAAAGCAGCTAAAGTAAACGTTAGTCCCTTAGAGGATGAAACTGGGGAATTAATAATGGGAAACAAGGAAGTTGCAGAAACTTTGAACAAATATTTTGTATCTGTCTTCGTGGTAGAGGACACAAAAGCATCCCAAGAATAGAAGAAAGTAAAGGGACAGAAGGGAAGAACTTGAAACAATTATCACTAGAAAAAATATTAAGTTAAATTAAAAATTACCACAGGTACACTGATGGAATTAAAGGCTGACAAGTTCCCTGGACCTGATGGCCTGCACCGCAAGGTTTTAAAGGAAGTGGCTACAGATACTGCAATCTTCCAAAATTCCCTTGATTCTGCAAAAGTCCACCAACAGAAAAACCACAAATGTAATGCCCCTTTTCAAGAAAGGGAGTGAATGAGAAAGCGAGAATCTATAGGCTGGTTAGACATTGGGAAAAATGGTGGAATTTCTTGTTAAGGAAGTAGCAGCAGGACATTTAGAAATTCATAACAAAATCATACTGATTCTGCCTGACAGCATCAAAGGAAACACTGTTTGACAATTTTAGTGTTCTTTGAGAATGTCACAGGCAGGGTAAATATAGGGGAACCAGTAGATATATTTCCAAAAGGCATTGATTGACCACATAAAAAGTTACTACACAAAGTAAAGCTCACTGTGTTGGGGATAATGTATTAGCGTGGACAGAGGATTGGCTGACTAACAAGAAACAGTGAGGATGAATGAGTCATTTTCAGGTGTGCACACTATAAACTAGTGGGTACCACAGCATCAATGCTCAACTATTTACAATCTATATGAATGACTCAGTGAAGTGACTAGTTATTGTAGCCAAATTTGCTGATGACGCAAAGATAATTAAGACAGCAAGTTGGCAGAAGTGTCAGTGGGGGAATGTTTCAGCGATAGTGACCATGACTCAGTAAAATTTAAGATAGTTATGGAAAAGGACAAAGATGAACCAGAAATAAAGGCTCCAAATTGGGCGGAGGTGGATTTTAATAGGATAAGACAGGATCTGGCCGAAGTGGACTGGGAGCAGCTACTTGTAGGAAAATCCACATCACAGAGCAGTGGGAGTTATTCAAAAAAAGAAAGAGACAGAATACAAATGTTCCCACAAAGATAAAGGGGAGGGACCAAAAATCCAGAGAACCCTGGATATCAAGGGATAAACACAGTAAGAGTTTTAACAACACCAGATAAACAACACCAGATAAACAGGTCACTGCTACCAAATAAACCTGTTGAACTTTAACCTGGTGTTGTTAAAACTCTTACTGTGTTCACCCCAGTCCAACGCCGGCATCTCCACATCATATCAAGGGATACACAGGATTGGATGAAGAAAAAAAGGGGAGACTTATGGCAGATACAGGAGGTTGAAAACAGTGGAATATAGAAAGTGCAGGGGGTACTTAAAAAAGAGATGAGAACGAAGAGGGTGCGTGAAAACACACTGGCAGGAAAAATAAAGGAAAATCCCAAGGTGTTTTATAAGTATATTAAGGGCAAGAGTAGGGCTCATTAGGGACCAAAGTGGTAATGTGTGTGTGGAGCTGGAAGACAGAGGAGATATGAAATTAGTAGTTTGCATCCATGTTCACTATGGAGTAGGACGATGTAGGTATAGAAAGCAGGGAGGGAGACTGACATAATTGAACAGATTATTATTGAGAGAGGGGAGGTGTTAGCAATTTTAGCGGGCTTGAAAGTGGATAACTCCCCAGGCCCAGATGAGGTGTATCCTGAAGTTAAAGTTTATTTATTAGTCAAAAGTAAGGCTCACATTAACATTGCAATGAAGTTACTGTGAAATTCACCGAGTCGCCACATTCTGGTGCCTGTTCGGGTCAATGCACCTAACCAGCACACCTTTCAGACTGTGGGAGGAAACCGGAGCACCCGGAGGAAACCCACGCAGACATGGGGAGAATGTGCAAACTCCACACAGACAGTGACCGAAGCCGGGAATCGAACCCAGGTCCCTGGCGCTGTGAGGCAGCAGTGCTAACCACTGTGCCACCGTGCTGCCCTATGCTATCCGGACAAATGTGAGGCAATGCATTTTGGAAGGTCTAAAACAGACAGGAAATATACAATGGCAGAACCCTTAAGAGTATTGATAGGCAAAGGGATCTGGGTGTACAGGTACACAGGTCACTGAAAGTGGTAATGCAGGTGGAGAAGGTAGTCAAGAAGACATACGGCATGCTTGCCTTCATCAGCCGGGGCTGGAGAGGGTACGGAAAAGATTTACCAGGATGTTGCCTGATATGGAGGGCATTAGCTATGAGGAGAGGTTGGAGAAACTTGGTTTGTTCTCACTGGAATGACAGAGGTTGAGGGGCGACCTGATAGAAGTCTACAAGATTATGAGGGGCATGGACAGAGTGGATAGTCAGAAGCTTTTTCCCAGGGTGGAAGAGTCAATTACTAGGGGGCACAGGTTTAAGGTGCGAGGGGCAAGGTTGAAAGGAGATGTACGAGGCAGATTTTTTTTACACAGTGAGTAGTGGGTGCCTGAAACACGTTGCCAGGGGAGGTAGTGGAAGCGGATACGGTAGTGACTTTTAACGGGCGTCTTGACAAATACATGAATAGAATGGGAATAGAGGGATTTGGTCCCCGGAAGGGTCGGGCAGCGTGGTTGGTGCAGGCTTGGGGGGCCGAATTATTGCAATCCTGCGCTGTAATTTTCTTTATTCTTTGTTCTATTGTGAGGGGCAAGAGGGAGATTGCAAGGGCTGACTCTTAATTTTCAAATCCTCTCTGGTCACAGGAAAGGTAGTAAGAAGTTTAACAACACCAGGTTAAAGTCCAACAGGTTTATTTGGTAGCAAAAGCCACACTTTTGTGGCTTTTGCTACCAAATAAACCTGTTGGACTTTAACCTGGTGTTGTTAAACTTCTTACTGTGTTCACCCCAGTCCAACGCCGGCATCTCCACACACAGGAAAGGTGCCATAGGATTGAGATGAGGTGCCAGAGAACAGGAGAGGATAGCTAATGTGGTACCATTAATCAAGAGGTAAAGTAGAGAAAAACAGGAAATTACAGGCCAGTGAGTCTAATATCTGTGGTAGGGAAATTATTGGAAAAAATTCTGAGGGACAGAATTAATCTCCACTTGGAGAGACAAGGATTAATCAAGGATGGTCAGCATGGCTTTGTCAGGAGGTAATGGTTAAGAAATTTGATTGAATATTTCGAGGAGATGACTAGCTGTGTAGATGAGGGCAATGTAGTTGATGTAGTCTAAATAGACTTCAATAAACCAAGGTCCCACACGGGAGGCTGGTCAAGAAGGTAAGAGCCCATGGGATCCAGGGCAATTTGGATCCAAAATTGGTTTAGTGGCAAGAGGCAGAGAGTGATGGTCGAAGATTGTTTTTGTTATTGGAAACTTGTGTCCAGTACTGTACCGCAGGGATTGGTGCTCGTTCCCTTGCTTATTTTAGTGCACATTAATGATCCGGACGAGAATTTGGGAGGTGTGATCAATAGGTTCATCGATGACACAAAGATTGGTGGTGTAGTAAATAACAAGGAGGAAAGCCATAGGTTTCAGGACGATATAGACAGGCTGGTCAAATGGGCACAATCACCATAGCACACAAGGCTATGGACCAAGCATTGGATGATGGCAGTCTTGGGTTTGACATGTGGTCTGAAAAGAGTTGACCAGTTTTGGCTACAGTTGGTAGACATGATAGAAGGGCTTGTTGGAAAAGAATTGAGCTGTGCTGTGTTACAAACCGTATATTGGTGTAGCTCCATCTAAACAGCTCCCTTGTAGAGAATCAAGTGCTGGGGAAATGGGATTAGAATAGATAGGTGTTTAATAGCCAGCACAGACATAATGGGCCAAAGGACCTCTTTCAATGCTGTAAAACTCTATGATTCTATGGAGGAATCTAGAACCAGAAAACATAATTTCAGAATAGGGAGCAGCCCATTTAAGACGGAGATGAGGAGGAATTTCTTCTCAGTTGTAGATCTTTGGAATTCTCTTCCCCAGAGAACAGTCGAGGTTGGATATCTTTCAACTATTTCAAAGATCCTGACATTGAGGGTTTCAGATGATCCACTAACAGTTAGCTGAACCCAGACTTGGAATTGCAGTCTTGAAATCAATCCCAGGTATCAGTTATTCTCTATATAGAAGCTGTGGAGTAATTACAAAGCTGTGAGCTAACTGCAGGTTCAAGTGGCAAAGCCACAGAAGTAATTAATAGTCACCTGAATCTCTGGTGGGAAAAAAAAATCGCAGCCTTAAAAATCACCAAGATCAGTTGAAATGTTATCACTTATTACCAAAGCTTTTTTTCAGTTAGTTTCTTTCAGCTGGTGGCATTCTTCTGCCAGAATCATTGAAGGTCATTCAGTCCATCACATTCCTGGTTGATTCTCTACAAAGGGGCTGTTGAGATGGAGCTACACCAATATAGGGGCCGCCACAACAACACAGCACAACTCAATGTCTTTTCCAACCAGCCGCTCTGTCATATCCACCAACTCCAGCCAAAACTGGCCAACTCAGCATAGACCATGTCAATTGAGATGTTAAACCAAGGTGCTGACTGCCTATTCAAGTAAACACAAAAGATTCCCTGGCACCATTCAAGAGAGAGCAAGGAGCTTCCCTTGTCTGACACTCTTCTCTCAAACACCTAATTACAAATCAACTAGCCACTCATCTCATTCGCTTTCTGTAGCATCTTACTGCATGCAAAGTGGCTACCATGCTTGTTGACATAACAAAAATCTCTTCTCTCAAATTCACTTGATGGAAAGTGCTTCAAGATATCCTGAGAATTTGGTGAGTGACTACAGAACAGCAAGTTCTTTCTTGATCCACATAACTAAATACACAATCATGCTGCACAATTATCCACAGCTCCTCACTCTATTTGGAGGTCGGACAGGTAAGAAGATGGTGCATCCGAATATTGTTTTGTAAATAGGTTCTTCACACAAAACAAGGGCAAGCAAAATATTTAAAGCCACTTCACTTTTACAGCCAGCTAAATATTTCCTCTCAACTTTTTAGGTCCTTCACGGTTTCCTATTAGAGATCCTATTAGGGATGGCAAGGCGTGCCAAAAAAGCAAATCCATGTGTTTCTCAACCGGAAACCATGGATGAACAAGGATAGCCACTGCTTGCTGAAGTCCAGGTCTGAGGCGTTCAAGTCAGACGACCCTGACCTATACAAGAAATGATGTGGAGATGCCAGCATTGGACTGGGATAAGCACAGTAAGAAGTCTCACAACACCAGGAGTCCAACAGGTCCCGTTAGACTTTAACCTGGTGTTGGGAGACTTCTTAGTATACAAGAAAGCCAGATACAATCTACAGAGATCCATCAAAGATGCAAAAGACAGTACCGGACCAAGCTAGAGTCCCAGGCTAGCCACACAGATTCCCGCCAACGATGGCAACTTCTACAAGACGTAACAGGCTACAAGATGAAGGTATGTAAAATCGCTGGCACCAATGCACCCCTCCCTGATGAGCTCAACACATTCTATGCCCATTTTGAGCAAGAAGTCAGCAAGAGCACGCCCTCTACCCCAGAATCCTCAGATGAACTTGTATCCAAGGTCACTGTTGCAGGCGTCAGAGCAGCCTTCTCGAAGGTCAACCCGCGGAAAGTGACTGGCCCGGATGGGGTACCCAGACAAGTACTCAGATCCTGCGAGACCAGCTGGCGGGGACATTCAAAGACATCTTCAACCTCTCTTTACAACAATCTGAGGTCCCTATCTGCTTCAAGACGACAACCATCATCCCAGTACCAAAGAAAAGCCAGGCAGTGTGCCTTAATGGCTATAGTCCGGTGGCTCTGACATCCATTATGAAGTGTTTTGAAAGGTTAATCATGGCACGAATCAATCCTGGCCTTCCAGATTGCCTGGATCCTACTATAGTTTGCCTACACCCACAAAAGGTCCACAGCAGATGCCATCTCCCTGGCCCTGCACTCAATCCTGGAACACCCAGATTACAAAGACACCTATGTCAGACTCCTATTTGTTGACTACAGCTCAGCCTTCAACACCATTATTCCTACGAAACTCATTTCCAAACTCCGTGACCTGGGCCTCGGCTCCTCCCTCTGTGACTGGACCCTGAACTTCTTAACCCACAGACTGCAGTCAGTAAGGATAGACAACAACACCTCCTCCATGGTCATCCTCAACACCGGTGCCCCACAAGGCTGTGTCCTCAGCCCCCTATTGTACTCCTTGTACACCTAAGACTGTGCAGTAAAATTCCCCACCAACTCGATTTTCAAGTTTGCTGATGACACCACCGGAGTGGGTGCGATCTCAATGACGAGACAGAGTACAGGAATGAGATAGAGAATCTGGTGAACTGGTGCAGCAACAATAATCTCGCCCTCAATGTCAACAAAACGAAGGAGATAGTCATTGACTTCAGGAAACATAGTGGAGAACATGCCCCTGTCTACATCAATGGGCAGGAAGTAGAAATGGTGTCCAGATCACCAACAGCCTGTGCTGGTCCCCCCATGCCGACACTATTGTTAAGAAAGCCCACCAACTCCTCTACTTCCTCAGAAGGCTAAGGAAATTTGGCATGTCAGCTACGACTCTCACCAACTTTTACAGATGCACCATAGAAAGCATTATTTCTGGTTGTATCATAGCTTGGTATGGCTCCTGCTCTACCCAGGACCGCAAGAATCTGCAAAAGGTCGTGAACGAAACCCAGACCATCATTCAAACCAGCCTCCCATGCATTGACACTGTCTACACTTCCTGCTGCCTTGGAAAAGCAGCCAGCATAATCAAGAACCCCACGCACCCCAGATATACTCTCTTCCACCTTCTTCCATCAGGAAAAAAGTACAAAAGTCTGAGGACACGCACCAACCGTCTCAAGAACAGCTTCGTCCCTCCTGCCGTCAAACTTTTGACTGGACTTACCTCGCATGAAGTTGATCTTTCTCTACACCCTAGCTATGACTAACACTACATTCTGCACTCTCTCCTTTCCTTCTCTATGTACGGTATGCCTTGTCTGTATAGCGGGCAAGAAACAATACTTTTCACTTCGTACCAATACATGTGATAATAATAAATCAAATCAAATCAGTGGTCAGCACTACTGCCTCTCAGCGCCAGGGACCAGGATTCAATTCCGGCCTTGGGTGACTGTCTGTATGGAGTTTGCATGTTTTCCCCGTGTCTGCGTGGGTTTCCTCCGGGTGCTCCGGTTTCCTCCCACACTCCAAAGCTGTGTAGGTTAAGTTAATTGGCAATGGTAAATGTGTGGGCTTGCAGGGATAGGGCAGGGGAGAAGGCCTGGGCAAGATACTCTGTCAAAGAGTTGGTGCAGACTCTCTGGGCCGAATGGCCTCTCCTGCACTGTAGAGATTCAATAATTCTCTGACAATCAAGTTTTCACCTACTTGAGAGAGAACAGCCAAGCCACACAGACAGGCATTAGGTTCGACTCCCATCTATGCCGGAGGTGGCACAATTGCCCAAATACCAAACCAGAGGACACCCGAAAAACTCAGCAAGTCTGCCAGTATTTATCAGGAGAGAAACAGAGTTAACATTTTCAGTCCTTTGACTCTTTGTTGAACTGAAGGGAGGGAGAATGTTAGAACTGTAGAAACCACAACAAAAAGTAGCAACTTTAAGAACAAAAGACAAATGGCCTGGTGTGGGAGGATGCAGGGTTTGCACTGAGGTAATACATTTCTGGGATATTAAAAAAGGGGGGGGGGTGGTCAAGATGGAGGAGAAAGGTCAAAACCCAAGGTTGTCAAACTCAACGTCGAGTCCCAAGAGCTGTAACATGTCTAATCGAAAGCTGAAATACTGCTCCTCCAGCTTGCATTGGGCTTCAGTGGAACATTGCAGCAGGTCCAGGACAGACATGTGGGCATGAGAGCAAGATGCTGAGTTAAAATGGCACACAACAGGAAGATTGGGATCATGTTCGCAGACTGAGTGAAGGTGTTCCACAAAGCGATCACCCAGTCTGCGTTTAGTCTCTCCAATGTAGAGGAGATCACATTGGGAGCAGCGAATACATGCAACCAAACTGAAGGAGGTGAAAGGCTGCTTCATCTGAAAGGAGTGTTTTGGGCCTTGAACTGTAAAGAGGGAGGAGGTAAAGGGGCAGGTGTTGAACCTTCTGTGACTGCAAGGGAAGATACCTGGGAGGGGATGGGAATTGGGCATGATGGAAGAGTTGACTGGGATGTCACAGAGGGAGCTGTCCCAAAATGCCAAACTGGTTTTAGTGACCTCAAGTTATGATGGGGGAGTGGGATAGGGTAAAGCTACAAATCCACTTCATGATCACTTTCCAATGGCATCAGATGGAAGTTCAAGAACCTGTCATGGAGTGAGCACAGAAGTGATTTGGAAGAGAAATTCCACTGCAGTTAAAGAGACAGCTATCACTCATAGCGACATAGCACCAAGAAATGCCAGGCTCACTTCTACAGTATCTAACTGCCAGCAGGGAGTTCTAGTCTTCAGGAGTGGGTGATGAATTGATAGACATTAAAGGGTTAACACGGCAATTACCACGTTTGGTATCTCACCTGATTCCCTCTTCATTCCCAAGAAATTCTGGGCACTGCTGCTTTGACAACCAAAGCAAACCAAAATATAAATCTGCTTTATCTGCAGCAGAAATCAGGAGATACATAGTTTGAAGTCAAAGAGATGGAGAAGAAGATTTGTTATCTACAGGAATCGCTCAACAAAAAGACCAATGTGCACCCAGGAAGATCGCCTTCTCCTCTGTTGATCATACAACACAATAATGGAATGTTGGAATCAATGATCAATCTCTATTAATGAGTCGATAACAGACCCAGACACAAAGTGATGAAAACCCCCAGTGGAAGCACAGGTCCCAAATCACCTGCTCCTCCCCTGCACCTGGGAAGAGGATTTTCAATGGTTACCAATTTTCTGAGGTGACCAGATTATAAAAAAAGGGAACATATGAAGGCCAAGGTTTGACAAATTCTCCAGCACTAATGATTGTATCAAAAGCACAATATGCAACTCCAAGGCCAGAAATTTCCAGCGTTCACACCAGCGGACTCTCTGGTCCCACAGCGGTGAACAGAGATTTGGCTGAGCACCAAATTCTCCGTCCTCACTCGCAGCAGCGACGGGGTGTGAACAGATGGAAAATTCCAGCCTGTGTTTGAATCCCTCGAATCAAATTTCGGGCCCCTACCATAGAAACAAAAAGACCCTCAAAATCAGAGTTAACATCCTATTGAACTTTGAACTTTGCTGACGACACCAAGGTAGGTGGTGTTGTGGATAGTTTGGAGGGATGTCAGAAGTTGCAGTGAGACATAGATAGAATGCAAGACTGGGCGGAGAAGTGGCAGATGGACTTCAACCCGGATAAGTGTGTAGTGATCCATTTTGGCAGATCCAATGGGATGAAGCAGCAGTATAATATGAAGGGTACCATTCTTAGCAGTGTAGAGGATCAGAAGGACCTTGGGGTCCGGGTCCATAGGACTCTTAAATCGGCCTCGCAGGTGGAGGATGCGGTCAAGAAGGCGTACGGCGTACTAGCCTTCATTAATCGAGGGATTGAGTTTAGGAGTCGGGAGATAATGCTGCAGCTTTATAGGACCCTGGTTAGACCCCACTTGGAGTACTGCGCGCAGTTCTGGTCACCTCATTACAGGAAAGATGTTGAAGCCATTGAAAGGGTGCAGAGGAGATTTACAAGGATGTTGCCTGGATTGGGGGGCATGCCTTATGAGGATAGGTTGAGGGAGCTTGGTCTCTTCTCCCTGGAGAGACGAAGGATGAGAGGTGACCTGATAGAGGTTTACAAGATGTTGAGAGGTCTGGATAGGGTAGACTCTCAGAGGCTATTTCCAAGGGCTGAAATGGTTGCTACGAGAGGACACAGGTTTAAGGTGCTGGGGGGTAGGTACAGAGGAGATGTCAGGGGTAAGTTTTTCACTCAGAGGGTGGTGGGTGAGTGGAATCGGCTGACGTCGGTGGTGGTGGAGGCAAACTCGTTGGGGTCTTTTAAGAGACTTCTGGATGAGTACATGGGATTTAATGGGATTGAGGGCTATAGATAGGCCTAGAGGTGGGGATGTGATCGGCGCAACTTGTGGGCCGAAGGGCCTGTTTGTGCTGTGGCTTTCTATGTTCTATGAACTGTGACAAAGGTAGGTGACTATCCTTCCTTGCCCTTTTTGACCAGTCTTTGATACAACGGACTACACATCCTCCTCTAACACCTCTCCACTGTCTTCCCACTGGATGGTTCTGCTCTCATCTGGTTCCATTCTTATCTAACCATAGCCAGAAAACCACATAGACTGCAGTGGTTAAGGAAAATGGCTCACCACCACCACCTTCTCAAGGGCAATCAGTCCACAATCTTCCAAGATATTGTGCTCCACTAATCATGGCACCTTGATTTTAATTCGCAATTTTAATCCCTCCATCACTGGCAGTCATGCCGTCAGCTGTCTAGACCCTAAGCTCGGGATTTCCCTCCCTACACCTCTGTCTCGCTACCTCTCTTTCTTCCTTTATGACTTTAAAACCTCTCTTTTTACCATCTGCCTTAATATTTCTTTAGGCGGCATGGTGCCAAATTTTGTTTTTATAACACTACTGCGAAGCACCTTGGGATGTTTTACTATGTTAAATGTACTACATAAACAGAAGTTGTTGCTTTCCAGATTCGATACACAGTGAGGGGAGAAGGAAAAAGCAGCCAGGAAAACTCAACCGCAATTCATTTGGCTTGCCACTTGTGAAATAAATTCCACACATTCCCCAATAGATGCACATTCACAGGTTTCATTCAACCAACAGTCAAAACACTTGGCAAAGCCGGAGCTGCTCGTCGCCACACTAGCTAACTAATTTCAAGAATGGCACCCAGAAGTAGGAGCCTTCTTTTAAATTTATTTCCCAAAGTAAAACCTCACCTAACAGGAATTTAAACAGCTGCAAAGTCTTTTTATTTAAATATCGCGAATCAGGAGCATACTCTCATGGTTTCCCTTACAATCTGAAGCTAGTCTGACCATATCACCATGCTTCTGTTCCAAGGACAGTTGCCGCACAGAATAAGTGTTGGTTTCTGCCCCATGTGGAGCAGCTAGCGGACAGGAGCATTTACAGAAAATGCTTTCACGGACTGTGAACCAGCCATCCTGTCCACCTCAGGTAGGGCAAGAGTTCCACTTACCACAGGAGCTTCCATCACAACTGCGAGTTTCTTTCAAATGCATTACTAATGCATGAAAAAATGTGGAGAATGCTGGTTCTGTTTTTTGAGGAGCCAGTGTAAACAGGAAGGGACTCAACCCCAAAGGCAAATTGCAGCAGACACTTATTTATAATGACTGCCCATCACACAATGATTGAACATTTTTGTTTACATATCGGGCTATGATATCTGGTATCCATTACTCTATAAATATATATATGTGTATATATATATACACACACAGATAATATATACATACACACATATAGAAAATACAGCCTCAGAGACTCTGCCAGGAAGAGTATACTCCCAACATTTCAGCATGTTTAACCAGCAAAATGCTCGAATCAGAACTGCCCAGGTCTGATCCACAATTCAATCTGCAACTCCAGCTTAAGAAAGAGTTGCATTTATATAGCACTTTTCACGACAACCGGATGTCTCAAAGCGCTTTACAGCCAATGAAGTACTTTTTAAAATGTAGCGATTGCTGTTGTGTAGAAACGCAGCAGCCAATTTATATTCAGCAAACTCCCACAAACAGCAGTGAGATAACAACTAGATAATCCTTGTGATGTCGACTGAGGGATAAATATTGGCCAAGATACTGGGGATAACCTCCCTGCTCTTCTTCGAAATAATGCCCTCCCGAGCAGAAAGATCCTCAGTTTGACGTTTCATCCGAAAGACCTCAGAGGTGTAAAGAAAACTCCAGCTGTTGCTGCTGATCATTGCCCAGTGACTGCTGGCTGCAGAGGTGGGGAGATCAGGTCATGACTGCAGACACTCAAGGTTATAAGAACTACTTAGTGAAGAGCCTCTCGCTCAATTAAATTGCACCTCTACAAGAAATCAATGCCAACATGTATTTACATCACACTTTTAACACAGGAAATGAACCAAGCCACTCCACAGGGATTCAATCAGTCATAATTTGCCGCTGAGGACATATGAGGGATGGCCAAAGAGGTCAGCTTTAAAAAGCAGCTTAAAGGACAGAGAGAGATGGTGGGCAGAGGTTTAGAGAGGGCATACCAGAGATAAGGACCAAGGCACAACAGCCAATGGTGGCACAAGAGGCCTAAATTAGAGAGCAGTAACAGAGGAGATAAGGAGTTTTGACCACAGAAATATTTGAATACAAGGATAGGAATTTTAAAAAGTGAAGCATTGTCAAAGCAGGAGTCAATCTAGGTCAGAGAGCAAGGATGGGTTGGAGAAAAAGTTGTTGGTAACTTTTTTAAAAATAGATTTTCCAAAAACAGATAGAGCTGAAAGATATGGTTTCAGATAAAGCTCGGCACAACATCGTGGGCCGAAGGGCCTGTTCTGTGCTGTTCTATGTTCTATATCTGCCCTAAATTGATAAATGTAACAGACTGAGCACCTTGCAAGCCAACAGGTTCTGTTCTAGAATATCTACTGTGCTAACATTGCTACCAGTGCCACAGACTATAGACTCGAGGGTTTGCTCCAATAAATCAACAGTTCTGTGGTCCCTTCCTTCAGCACCTTGTGCCAAGTAAGAAAGATCTGAATCTTCTTCACAATGTGTTTTTAGAAAGGAACATAGTGTGCATTCCAGCACACCTGAATGAACTGTTATTGTTAACCTAAACAAGCCAGCAAGGGGCTGGCTGTGCTGAAAGTGGAGAAGGAGGAGCTTCAAAACAAAGTCAAACCATTGACCCTGGCACAAAATTATAAACCACCAACATTCATTCAATACCTTAATCTTCATTAAAGTCCGCCAATCTAAAATTCTCATTACTTGTGTCAGCAGTTACCTCCAGTAAATTTTCCCCAACATTGTCAAAGGACAAATTCAACACAAATAGAACATGCCGAGGATATCCACCAATCATCAGTCCAATTCTTACCACAAATAAGAAATGGACAGATCTTTCATTTCAAAGACTTTTGATTGGTGATTGTTTTGGGGAAAACGGAAAAGTGTCACAAAGAAAATGAGGAGAGGGGTACAAAAATAAACTGTTTTATGCAAAGATCTGTTGTGGCATGGAATGCTCTGTCATGGATAGCACTCAAGACAGAGGCAGTTGCACCTTTTAATGAAACATTGGATAAACATTTGAAGTGAAGGCAAATATAGGAGGATAGGAAGTGGGATTAGCTTTGGATTGCTGGGCACTTCCAGCCCACAATGGGTCGACAGGCCTGCCGAAGTACGAACAATTTAAATGACTAAGTGCAGCAGTACTCAGTTCAAAAGCACTAATTAGTAGAAGCCTCAAGCATTTCCTTAATGTAACCAAAAATAATGACTGATGGCTTTGTGCATCCATTCATTTCAACTGCAGGGAACCCAATCCCAACAAATATAGTTTCAAGTATAACTTTACACTCAAGTGGTTGACCAATTTCAGTATTCCTTCCATTGCTTAAGCCACTGACCTCTGCCCTCAGTCCTAGTTTTTGCATGGTGATCGATTAGAACACAAGAGATCAACAGAATGAAGATAGAGACAGTTCCTGAAATAGTTCACCCCTGTACAATCCAAAATTCCAAAGGTTTGTTTTTAAAACCACAAGTTTGATTTCTACAGCTTCAACCTTTAGAACCTTTGTCACATATATCATGAGGTCAAAATACTTCGTCCCATGACCTTTTCCCCCTTCATCCACACCATCCATCAAGTACGCAGTATTCCCAAAGGTGAAATACCTCAGTCGTTCCTTCGGACTTCACTCACTCCCTCCTATAATCTAATCCCAAGGTCGATGCCATCTAATCAATAGGCCCATCGAGCCTGCACCGCCAACAATCCTACCCAGGCCTTATCCCCTTAACCCCCTCATATTACCCTGTTAATCCCCCTGACACTAAGGGACAATTTAGCACGGCCAATCAACCTGACCCACACACTTCTCTCCTGCTCTTGTTTAGCCTTGGTGCTGCTCACAGCTCAGAATCATATTGTACAGAAGGCCACTTGGCCCATCATGCTTGGGCCAGCTGAGTTAATTCCACTCTCCGTGCTCTTTCCCCACAGCCCTGCAATTTCCGGTTCTTCAATTCCCTTTTCAGATGGTGCATTCCACATCAAAGTAACTCACTGCATTAAACAAATTCTAATCTCTCCTCTACCATTTTTTGCAATCCAGTCGTCCACTGGAAACAATTTCTCCTTCCTAACTCCATCAAAGTCCTTCATCATTTAAGCACATCAACTGACCTTTGGAAAAAAGATCTTTGAACTGTTGCATTGCTTTTAAATGAGTTTAAGGATGGACTATTTTAGCAGTTCTATAATACTAACTACTGAAAAACTGTCACCAAAAATGTGATACACCTCATAAATAAGTCATTCCCTTGCTTACACTGTGGGGTCTCCGATACTGAGGTTGGCAATGGGGAGAGATGGTGACCCAAGTGGTAATGTCACTGGACTAGTAATCTATCTAATGCTCTGGGGCCATGGGCTCAGATCCTACCATGTTATCTGGTGGAATTAAATTCAATTAATAAAATCTGGAATTGAAAGCTAGTCTCAATCATGGTGACAACTATGATCAACTGTCATATAAACCCATCAGGTTCACCGACGCCTTTAGAGAAGGAAATCTGCTATCCATACCTGGTACAGCCTACATGTGACTCCAGACCACAAAGGGGTTAACTCTTTTAAAAAATGCCTTCTGAAATGGGCATTTCAAAAGCCACTCAGTTCAAACACATTTAGGAATGGGCAAATTCTCTTCTTGCCAGCAAAACTAACATCCCAAGAAATATTTAGTAGGCCATGGGGCGGCACAGTGGTTAGCACTGCTGCTTCACAGTGCCAGGAACCCTGGTTCGATTCCCGGCTTGAGTCACTGTCTGTGTGGAGTTTGCATGTTCTCCCCGTGTCTGCGTGGGTTTCCTCCAGGTGCTCCCACATTCTGAAAGATGTGCTGGTTAGGTGCATTGACTCGAACAGGCGCCAGATTGTGGCAACTATGGAAATTTCACAATAACTTCATTGCAAGTAAGCCTCACTTGTGACTAATAAATAAACTTTACTTTAAAATTTTAAGCTCAGTATCTCTGTTGAAATCATATTAAGTTTCAGAAACTAAGTTATCAAACCCAGCATTAATTACATTCTGGAAAGAATGAACAGAAGTTTAACAGGTTCAACCAGTTAATCATGCAAATCAAACAGCCTTCTTTAAATATGTAAACAGGAAGAGACAGGTCAAAGTGAACATAGGCCGCTTAGAAAATGAGACTGGGGAAATAATAATGGGGAACCAGGAAATGGCAGGGGAGTTAAACAAATACTTTGCATCAGTCTTCACGGAGTAAGACACTAATAACATTCCAAAAATACTAAACAATCAAGGGGCAAAAGGGGGAGTGGGGAAGGAGGATAGGAAATAAATACAATAACTATCACTAGAGAAAAAGTACTAAGGAAACTAATGGGGCTAAAGGCTGATAAATCCCCTGGACTTGATGGATTGCATCCGAGGATATTAAAGGAAGTAGCTACAGAGAAGGTGGATGCACTGGCAGTAACCGACCAAGACTCCTTAAATTCTGGAAAAGACCCAGAGGATTAGAAAACTGCCAATGCAATGCCTTTATTCAAAAAAGGAGACAAAAAAAACAGGTAACTATAGGCCAGTTAGCTTAGCATCTGTTATTGAGAAAATGTTAGAGTTCAGTATAAAGGGTGGAATAGCAGAGCATTTAAAAATACATAATGTAATCAAGCAGAGTCAGCATGGCTTCATGAAGGGAAAATCATGCCTGACAGATTTAGTCGAATTCTTTGAGGTGATAACAATCTGGATAGATAAAGGGGAACCAGTAGATGGACTGGATTTCCAAAAAGTGTTCGATAAGGTATTGCACAAAATGCCACATAATAAGATAAGGGCCCATGGCATTGGCATGGATAGAGAACTGGCTAACTAACAGAAGATGGAGAGTTGGGATAAGAGGGGCATTTTCAGGATGGAAACCTGTAACTAGTGAGGTTCCACAGGGATCAGTGCTGGGGCCACTATTATTCACAACATATATTAATGATTTGGACGAGGGAAGTGGATGCACTCTTGCCAAGCTCGCGGGTGACGCAAAAATGGGTGGGAATGCAAATGGTGAGGATGACACAAAGAGTATACCAAGGCATACAGATCGGTTAGGTGGGTGGGCATAAACTTGGCAGATAGAACATAATGTAGGAAAATATGAAGCTATGCAGTTTGAAGAATAAAAGAGATTAATATTATTTAAATGGAGAAAGACTGCAGAAAGCAGCAGCACAGAGAAGTTTGGGGGCCCTCGGGAATAAATCACACAAAACTAGCATGTAAGTTCAGCAGGTGATAGGGAAGGTAAATGGGATGTTGGCCTTTATTTCAAAGGGAATGGAGTCTAAAAATAGGGAAAGTCTTGCTAAAATTATACAAGGCCACATGTGGAATACTGCGAACAGTTTTGGTCCCCTTATCTGAGGATAGATATACTGGCATTGGAGGCATTCCAGAGAAGGTTCACTAAGCTGATCCTGGGTGTGGAGGGAATTTATTACGAGAAGTTGAGAGGGTTGGGCCTGTACTCGTTGAAGTTTAGAAGAATGATAGACGACCTTATTAAGACATATAGGATTCTCATAGGGCTTGATAGGGTAGACACAGAGATTGTTTCCTCTTGTAGGAGGTTCTAGGAACAGAGTCGCCCATTTAAGACAGAGATGAGGAGGAATTTCTTCTCTCAGAGGGGCGTGAATCTGTGGAATTCTTTACCACAGAGGGCTGTGGAGGATGGGTCATTAGGTATGTTCAAGGTTGACAAAGACAGATTTTAACAAGGCTTATGGGGATAAGGCAGGAAAGTAGAGTTGAGAATTGTTATATCATGATCTCATTGAATGGCAGAGCTGAATGGTCTACTTCTGCTCCTGTGTGTTATGGTCTTAGCCCCATTTCATACTTTACATTGGAGCAATGAAACCTCAACCTATGGATTATTGGCCACTATGAATAATTTCCACCTTGCACCCAACACACTTCTTCCAACCACATTCTAACACTTTTCATTTACTCCCCTCTTTCCAATAAAGTAGATCCATACCAAATTTAACAATCTTCGGAATGGCCTCAGAGAGCACCGCCAAGCACAGCCAGTGCAGATATGGGGAGACGGAGGAATGGAATCATTGAATGGCTGCCTCTTGTGCTGTAACTATTCTGTCTGTCCAGTCCATGTCAGCCCTCTGCAAGAATGATTCAACTTGTCCAGCTCCCCCACCTTTTTCCTGTAGCCCTGCAATTGTTTTTCTCTTCAGATCAATATCCAATTCCCTCTTACAATCCATGACTGAATCTGCCTCACCACAATCTCAGACAGTGCATTCCAGATCCTAACCACTCGCTGTGTGAATCTGTCTCCACCACACTCTCAGACATCATATTCCAGATCCTAACCAAAGGAGGATAAAAATAAATTGATAATCAAATACCGCACCCTGCAGCTATTCCCTCTCAGCCATTCCAGGGTGGGAATGGTCAAGCCAAGTTCATCCACTTTGCCCACAAAGTGGAAGGGAAACTCAGGAGCGAACCACTCGACACCATTCTGGGGCCAACTTTGGAGTGAAAGTGATAGAAGCCTGAAATCAGGCCAGAAACCTTCCACAGTTCCAGCTCAGGAATTCCATTATGCCGGGGGTGAAGACAACAGAGATGAGGGGAAAATACAATACATCTAGCAACCATCACCAATAATTTCAATAGGGAATTCAAGAGAAACATCGGATTGGATTTGATTTGATTTATTATTGTCACATGTATTAACATACAGTGAAAAGTATTGTTTCTTGTGCGCTATACAGACAAAGCATACCGTTCATAGAGAAGGAAACAAGAGAGTGCAGAATGAGAGAATAGTTAGAATATAAAACTCGCTACCACAGTGAGTAGTTTAGGTAAATCGCATGAATCCACTTATGGGGAGGCTAGATAAACATGAGAAAGAAATAGAAGGATATATTGATAAGATGTGGATAAAGGGTGGGAGGAGATTTATGTGGAACACAAATGGCCGCAGAGATGAGTTGGGCCAAATAGTTTGTTTCTGTCCATGTGCCAATTGATTGCTGAGTCTGTGAAGAGTTTCTCTAATGATAAGAGCCCATACATGACAGGAATATAACAGGCAATAGACACACAAAAGAACTTGTATTTTATATCACCTTCCATATAGCAAAATGCCCTCGGGAGCTGAACAAGTGTAATATCAATAAAGACATTTTTAACACTGAGCCACAGAAAGAAACATTAGGACCGATAAATAAAAACTGGATCAAAGACCAGGTTTTAAGGAGTGTGAAAGCGAGGCAGAGAGGCGGAGAGATTATTGGGAAGAAATTCTAAAACTTAACACCATGCTAAAGGGCATGCCCAGCAATGGTTAAAATTTGGGATGCGTGAGGCCAAAACTGAGGAGCACAAAGGTCTTGGAGGAGTGCGGGACTGGAGGAGGTTACATAGATCGAGAGGAGTGAAAACAAGGACGGATTTTGAAATTGAGGCATTGGTGGACCAGGATATAGAGTATGTCAGCCAGCAGAGGGATGCTGGGAAAATTATATTCAGATACATATCAATTGTAATATATACATATATGAATACACAAAGATTACAGACCTGCTCCACAGCATTCTTCACACAAAAGTCATTTTTCAAAACTTTAACATTGTTGGGAACCCTCTCCCCCAGCACCTCACCCTAACTTCCAACAAAATAGATACCCAAACTGTAATGTCACTGTTAATAAAAAACTGTAAGAAGTTTAACAACACCAGGTTAAAGTCCAACAGGTTTATTTGGTAGCAAAAGCCACACAAGCTTTCGAAGCTCTAAGCCCCTTCTGGTGTTGTTAAACTTCTTACTGTGTTTACCCCAGTCCAACGCCGGCATCTCCACATCAATAAAAAACTGGTCACCAAACACAACAATAAAATTACAGAAATCTAATGAGTTCAAAGATACTCTGGATACACCCCTCCCCTACCCCACCCCACTCCCCCCACAGAGCCAGGAGAGTCTGGGAATACTGGCTTGATAATCTATGGGATAAAACCCATCAAGAAGTTTAACAACACCAGGTTAAAGTCCAACAGGTTTATTTGGTAGCAAAAGCCACACAAGCTTTCGAAGCTCTAAGCCCCTTCTTCAGGTGAGTGGGAATTCTGTTCACAAACAGAGTTTATAAAGACACAGACTCAATTTACATGAATAATGGTTGGAATGCGAATACTTACAACTAATCAAGTCTTTAAGAAACAAAACAATGGGAGTGGAGAGAGCATCAAGACAGGCTAAAAAGATGTGTATTGTCTCCAGACAAGACAGCCAGTGAAACTCTGCAGGTCCACGCAACTGTGGGCGTTACAAATAGTGTGACATGAACCCAATATCCCGGTTGAGGCCGTCCTCATGTGTGCGGAACTTGGCTATCAGTTTCTGCTCAGCGACTCTGCGCTGTCGTGTGTCGCGACACACGACAGCGCAGAGTCGCTGAGCAGAAACTGATAGCCAAGTTCCGCACACACGCGGACGGCCTCAACCGGGATATTGGGTTCATGTCACACTATTTGTAACGCCCACAGTTGCGTGGACCTGCAGTTTCACTGGCTGTCTTGTCTGGAGACAATACACATCTTTTTAGCCTGTCTTGATGCTCTCTCCACTCCCATTGTTTTGTTTCTTAAAGACTTGATTAGTTGTAAGTATTCGCATTCCAACCATTATTCATGTAAATTGAGTCTGTGTCTTTATAAACTCTGTTTGTGAACAGAATTCCCACTCACCTGAAGAAGGGGCTTAGAGCTTCGAAAGCTTGTGTGGCTTTTGCTACCAAATAAACCGGTTGGACTTTAACCTGGTGTTGTTAAACTTCTTACTGTGTTTACCCCAGTCCAACGCCGGCATCTCCACATCATAAAACCCATCAGCAGGACATGTGCATATTCACTACATTCTGGGAGCTGTGGAGGAACCAGCATCACCGGAAACTGCAAAGTGAGTTGTTTAATCGGTGACTGACAGCTGCTGCCCAACATCAAAACATTGAGAGCATTTCATTGAATGAACCGTTACTGTCACACAGGAGTCGCAGAACATACAGACATTTTAGAAACCTGATACAAGAAAACTACTTTGCAACTCTAAAGCAAAAGAATGAAACAAAGTTAAAAGCCTGATAAGAAAATGACATGCAAGGCACATGACAATAGTTTTCAGACTCCACCGCATCAAAATGCTGCTTTACACCGGGTTTGTGAAGTCCAAGTGCACAGTAAGTGTCAATTGGGCCAAAATTACCATTATGTTTCAAAGGAAAATGCTGCAACATCCACAACAGCAAACATCCCACTCGTATGCAGTTCTCCAATGAACATGCCATATATAATGGAGACACAGTACAGTTTAAAATGCAACAGTGTTCCAAGGTATTTTTACAAGGATTGAAATGTATTCTTTATCAAATTCTCCATGGTGAGAATCGCAACACAAGAAAGGAAAATGGGCTGCTTGAGCCTCTGCCTTCATTCCAAGTTTTTGCAGTTAATGATCGATAGAAACACAAGGAGAGGGATCCAATTCATTTCCAAACAAAAATGGAGCAAGTCAGTGTTCTGCTTCTCACCCACACTGAAGGATAACAATCTGTCTTTGTATAGCATCTTTAACACAGTAGAATGTGCCAGGGCATTCCTCAAGAACAAAATCTGACAGCCACATAGGGAGATATTAGGACAGGTGGTCAAAGGCTTAGTTAAAGAAGTAGGATTTAAGGAATGTCTTAAAGGAGGAGAGGGGTGGAGAGATGGAGAGGTTTAGGAAGGAAATTCCAAAACTTAACATCCAGGCAGCTGAAGGCACGGCCGATAGCCGAGGAATTAAAATCAGGGGTGCAGAAGGCTGGAATCAGAGAGGGGCAGAAGGCTGGAATCGGAAGGGGGGCAGAGATCTGAGTGTAGGGCTGGAGGACATTGGGAGGGCAAGGCCATGCACAGCTTGAGAATATCGATGAGAATCTTAAAAATTGATGTATTGCCAAAATAGGAATCAATTTAGGATCAGTGAGCACATGGGTGCTGGGTGATCAGAGCTTGGTGCTAGTTCGGATACAGGCAGAATTCTGGATGACTTCAAGTTTTCACCTCCCCCACTAACAGGGGTAGGAATTGTTGAGCTGCAGTTCCATGGGTTTCTGGCATCCAGCCCAAGTGCTACACACCTTATGTTGTGGGTCGGAAGCAACAGCAGGATTTGACCATAGAGACCTCTTTCCAGCAGGAAGCCCCCTCAAATAATGATCAGGCATGGGAAAACTGGAGGTTTCCCCCTACCCAATCCGAGGGGGGCAGAGAGAACTGTTTGATCAATGGGAGACAGAGTCAAACATTTGAATCTCTTATCTAAATAGTTCAGTGTTTTAACAAGGCAGTTCCTACAAGTGATTGTTTTCACCTGACCACTAAAGTAACCACTTGGTGTCGAGATGTTCTGTATTGCTGTCAGCATTTCTGTATACACAGTATTGTACAGACTGAATGCACAGTACAAAGCAATCTCTGTTGCCCAACGCTGGTCCAATAAATGCCTGGAGATCTTTGCTGACAGGCTGGGTTCCCACCCATGCCCCTGGCTTGGCCAAAATCAGGAGTAAAGCACACAGCAAATACTAAGCCACCCATCCTACACTCCCTATATCTGTGTAATTGAAGAAGTTCCAGAGAAACTATAGCCCTTTTACAAAAACTGACAAATGTGACAAATCTACAAAATAGAGATTTTTCAAAACAAAATGTTCACTGTATGAAAGTAGAGACAGTTGGGAAGACTGGCTAATTTCTATGCTGTGGACTCAATGGAACATATAATTTTCCAAATATTAAGAGGGGAACATAACAGGAGGCCATTCAGCCCCTCAATCCTGTTCCACTATTCATCTAGATCTGTACCTTAACTCCATATCCCTGGATACTCCAGTGGTTCGAGAAGGCAGATCACTGCCACCTTCTCGAGAGCAAGTAGGGATGGGCAATAAATAGTTTGGGGGTGAACGGCACATGTCCATAACAGTGTCTTCAACTTAAATAAGGGAAATTATAATGATATGAAGGAGGAGTTGTCCAAGGTGAACTGGGTAAACAAGCTCAGGTACAGGTCAGTAGATGAGCAGTGGCAGATATTCAAACAGCTGGTCTAAAATGCTCAGCAAGAATTTATTCCAATCACAAAGAGGGATTCGGCAAGAAAGAGACAAAACCCATGGTTAACACAGGAGGACAAGGATAATATTAAATAGAAAAGCAGGATATACAAAGTGGTAAGGGATAGTGGGAGACCAGAGGACTGGGAAGTTTTTAGGATCCAGCAGCAAAAACCTAAAATGCTCATAAGGGAGAAAATGAATTTTGAGAGAAAATGTGCGTGCAGCATAAAAACAAACAGAAAGAGTTTCTCTGGATAGATAAGTAGGAAGCAGGCGGCTAAGGTAAATGTGGGACCTCTACTGAACAAGGCAGGTCAATTGATAGCAGAAAACAAAGAAATGGCAGATATACTGAATAACTTTTTGCATCAGTCTTCACCGTGGAAGACATTGCAAATATCCCTACGTTATCAGATGCACTGATTTCAAATAACATGGTAGAACTTACAAAAATCCCAAACACAAGGGATAGAGTATCAGAGAAAGTCAAGGGCTAAAGGCAGACAAGTCGCCAGGACCCGATGAACTGCACACTAGGGTTTTAACAGAAGTGGCTGCAGAGATACTGGACCCATTGGTTGAAATTTTCCATAACTCGCTAAATTTCGGGAGGGTACCAGAAGATTGGAAAACAGCCAATGTGACTCCCTTGTTCAAAAAGCGAGAAATGCAGAAGGCAGTGAACTATAGGCCAGCTAGTTTAACATCTATTATTGGCAAGATGCTGGAGTCAATATCAAAGAGGAAATAGCTAATCGTTGAGGAAAGTGGAATATGATCAAACCCAGTCAACATGTGTTACCATGGATTGAAAACTGTAGAAAACAGAGAGTTGGCACAAATGGGTCCTTTTCAAAGTGGAAAGATGTAACTAGCGGAGAACCACAGGGATCAGTTCTTGGCCCACAATTGTTCACTATTTACATTAATGACCTGGAGGAAGGAACAGAATGTAAGGTTTACAAATTTGCTGATGATACGAAGACAGGTGGAAGGGCAGGTTGTGATGAGGATATTGTGATTCTGCAATAGGATATATAGAGATTGGGTGACTGGGCAAAAACCTGGCAAATGGAGTTCAATATAGGGAAATATGAGGTCATGCACTTTGGTGGAATCAAAAGGCAGAGTATTATCTAAATTAAGAGAGACTGCAGGTGAGTGGAATGCAGAGGGATCTGGGTGTTCTAATGCATGAATCACAAAAAGCTAGCAGATAGGTCCAACAAGTAGTTAAGGCGGCAAACAGCATTTTGGCCTTTATTGCACAGGGGCTGGAGTTTAAAAATAGGGATGTTTTGTTGTAATGTACAGGGTGATGGTGAGGCCTCACCTGGAATACTGCATACAGTTTCGTTCCCCTTACCTAACCTTTACCTATAAAAGGATATAGTAACATTAGAGGCAGTCCAAAGGAGATTCACCAGGCTAATTCCTGGAATGAGAGGGTTGTCCTATCAAGAGAGACTGACTAGTCTGGGTCTGTATTCCTTGGAGTTTAGAAGAGTGAGGGTGACCTTATTCAAACATATGAGACCACGAAGGGGCTTGACAGGATAGATGGTGAGATGCTTTCACTCGTGCAGAGTCTCAAAGGGACAAAGCTACAAGTTTATTTGTGTCACAAGTAAGGCTTACATTAACACTGCAATGAAGTTACTGTGATCATCCCCCAGTTATCACACACCAGTGTCTGTTCGGGTACACTGCGGGAGAATTTAGCATGGCCAATGCACCCTAACCAGCACGTCTTTCGCACTGTGGAAGGAAACCGAAGCACCCGGAGGAAACCCATGCTGACACGAGGAGAACGTGCAGACTCCACACAGACAGTGACCCAAGCCGGAATCGGATCCAGGTCCCTAGCACTATGAGGTAACAGTGCTAACCACTGTGCCGCCCATCAGATAAAGGGTTGGTCATTTAAAACTGAGGTGCATAGAAATTTCTTCTTGCAGGGGGTGGTGAATCTTTGGCCAAAGGTTGGTGAAGTCTGGATCATTAAAAGTATTTAAATGGAGGTGGATAAATATTTGATAGATCGAGAAATAGAGGGCTATGGGGAAAGACAGAAACATAAACAATAGAAGCAGGAATAGGCCTTTCAGCCCTTCGGGCCTAATGATTTTGATCATGGATGATCATCAAAATCAAAATTCTGATCCCACCTTCCTCCCATATCACTTGATTCCTTTAGCCCCAAGAGCTATATCTATTTTTTTCTTGAATTTACAGTGTTTTGGCCTCAACTACTTTCTGTGATAGTGAATTCCAGCGATTCACCACTCGCTGGGAATGGCACAGAAAAGGAGTTGAGACCAGCATAGATCAGCCATGATGGTATTGAATAGCGGGACAGGCTGGAAGGGTCTGGTAGCCTAATCCTGCTTCTGTTTCTTGTGCCCACACCCCACGAATGAATAAACACAAAATCTATCAATCTCCAAATCCAGCATCCACAGCCTTTAAGAGAGTGTTTCAGATTTCTATTTCTTTTTGAAAGTACTTCCCAATTCCCCCTGGAATGGCGAAGCTCTAACTTTAACATTCTGTCCCCTTGTCCCAAACTGGGCCCATCAGGAGGAAATTGCTTCTCTCACCCTATCCTATCAAATCATCTGGGCCAGATCACAACATCAATCTTCAAAACTAAGGAGATACAATCACTTTATCCTTTAAGATCTATGGGGGAGGGGAGGGGAGGGGAGGGGAGGGGAGGGGAGGGGAGGGGAGGGGAGGGGAGGTCGTTAGAGAGGGTAAATGGATAAAACCAAAGTTCCCGAACCCAAGCAACAAAAAAACTTCACCTCATGATATCACATCTCAAGAATGTGCACAAGCCACTGCAAACCAGACCAGCATTCCACAGCATCCCAATAAAACTATGCCCAGGGGAAAGCTCAAAATTCATCGGAAAAAAAACCTCCTGGCCCACAATCAATATTATTTTAAATAATTGTTCCATATAAATACTTCAAACGGCCCAGTGGAATAGCAGGAAACAACAGAACACTTGGCAAACAATTAATAATTAGGACTACGAAACCTGAAACATACACACGAAATGGGAAAATGATCAGTTTGTGATTGTCTACCTTCATAAATAAAAATATTTTAAACGTGGCTAATCAGACCACAGAGTCACGAACTGACAAAGTTTAAAGCAAAACAAACAACTCTATAATTCAATGAAACCACTTCTTCAATCGACACAAAAACCCATAAACCAAATCCACCTGTTGGTCACGTTTGTTCCCTCTCTCTCCCTCCCTCCACATCAGCACACACAACAAAAACAAGAATGGTTGTGTCACCCGTTTGGGGGGGGATCCCTGCCTCACTCTGTCGAATTATCAGGAAGCGATCACAAGTGAGAACGACACACATTCAATTCGGTCTTATTCAATTAACACTACTCAGCTTTCCTGATGTATGACGCTTTCTAAATAAATATACATTTAGTACATTGTCACATTCAGAAGGCAACAGATATTATACACAGCCATTCCCCTGGCAGCTGCTTCTGAAGG